>NC_084825.1:47709364-47959510 GCF_958449725.1 Rosa rugosa
AATAGACTATTAATTATAGATGTTTCTCATAATTAGCAAAATATTTATACTCGAGATAAGAAGACCATGTATATCCTAACCATTCTCTCTGTTAACTATAATCTAAGATCTCAGAAAACACATTACAATGTCATAAAATTTGAAAAGTGGAAATATGAAAGTGCTCTTAAGTATAATATCATCGAATAAAGTTTCAATGGTTGATAGTTGAATTTGGACTCATAAAAACTCAACTTACTCCATGCATATTAGTGAAGTATGGTCAAGGTTGTGTCTAAGGGAAAATATGGAAAGAACAATCGCTTAGCAGGCAGGATTTTTCTGTGCTATCGGCTTACTCTTATGAAAAAGATAATAAGGAACCTAGTTTATAGTTCATACCAATTTCAGATACCAACCATATGTAGATATAATATTCGGGTGAAACATATATTCTCAATAATTTTGTAATAGATGAGACAATAAGTTAGTAAAAGCAAACTAGAATTCCAAGATCATGGCATGAAAGATACATTACGCTACTATAAGAGCAGAATCTGAACATACAGTTGCATTTTGCTGGGCAGGCAATCGACCTGCTAATACAATCTTCGGGACTACAAAGGCCTGGAAAAGAGAGAAGGGAAAGGAGAACCTGTTAGTGTATTCTTAAGCAGTCAGTATAATAAAAGTTATCTCATATGTGCAGGACAAGAACAACCAAAAAAAAAACAACCTCTGTCAGAAGTGTATATATGGTTGCAAGAGTGAATGCTCCACGGCCAAGAGGAAGGGCAGTAGTCCTTTGTGCAAGGTGCCATAGCTGGGCCTTCACAACAAAAGAAGAACATTTAAAAGAAAAAAAAGGAAATTAAAAATTGATTGAAATATAGAATAACAGAGAAAGGTGTACCTGTTGGAGGTCCTGATCAGACGCACTAGGATTAACAGATGTTTGAATTGCCACGGGTCTTGCAGAGCACAGGAGCCGTCTAACCTAGTAGAGGAAGAAATGCTCTCAGAAGTACATAAAACAATTGGATTCAGGAAACATTCGCTAACAATCATAACAAGAGAGAAAATCTGAGCAAAAACAGGCAAGACATAACCCAGCCACCTAATCACTATTACTGAATGACAATTGAACTGTACACACAGTAAGATATAACCATCAGTTGTGATGGTAATTCAAAAGAAGAAAACCTCAGAACTACAACAATGAGCATAAACACCAGAGAAACCACTCCAACAGTATAATTCAGGCCAAGTGATAGCATATCAGAAGGGAAAAATAAAGTAAAACGAAAAAAGTTTACCTCATTCAGTCGCAAATCACGACCATATCGCAACTGTGTGCTTGAGTTGAAGATATGCTCCATACCATCTGTCATAGACCCGTCAATCGAATCTGTGTCCTCAAACTTAGTATTGTCCAATCCATTTGTATCAGAAACTGCAGAAGGAATTGTCACCGGGTGCAAATGTAGCATGTAAGGTGCAGACATAGAGATGAAATTCACATTAGTTTCAGTTTCAAGTTCCTTAGAATTGCATGTTTGTGCCAAACATGACAAAGCCAAATCTTCACGGCCCAGAAGAACATATGCAGCTGCAGGCCAACCAGTGGGAGGAGATTCCCGACACTTAGCCAATGCCTGCAGAATACAGAAGGAAAAAAAAAAAAAAAGAGATCGTTTGAAAATAGGAAATTGAAGTTAAAAAAATCTAATAACATGAGAAGAAAAGAAGAGACCTAAATAATCTTTAATTGCAGAAACAAACAAAAGGTATTCTTCCTCATAAAGGTAAAAGAATATAACAGTTACTAGTCCTATACATTCGTCAAAGACATTTTAGGATCCTAGTGGATAAAATGATGATCAACAATCTGATTGTAGCCTTACGTGTCGCAAAGGAAGAGACATGCCAGAAGGCAGTGAGTCAAGCTGTTGCAGTCCAAATTTTTCCCCAACCATTGCTAGAACTGTGAGTTCCTCATTTGTGCAGTATGATCCCGTGGCAATATTACAGTAAATACCAGACGAGAGTTTCTTCCCTATTTCTTTGGCACCGGTTAACAAACTATAGAATAACACTATCTTCCGGGCCCAGTTCACGACAGACTTTCCCTCTTTACAAATCAATGGTGGAAGATCATTGGTATTAGCTGAGTTGTGTCCATATAGCAAACAATTTTCAAGCCATCTGAATAAACTTGGAGGAGATTCCTGTGAAAAGGATATTTCACATGTCCCAACACTTCCGGAAAGGCCAGGAAAGTCACGAATGTAATGGTCAACATAGCTTTCCTCACCCAGAAACCTAGCAATATAGCATAACAGAGATCCGAGGAGCTCCAAGTCCCTACATCGCAATATTATGGTTTAAGCAAATTAAAAAGCCACAAGTCAATAAATTTGTATTTGTGAGGCTAATAGGCAACATGTTATTGCAGTTTATTAAAGGTGAAACAGATAAAGTATCAATAGCTTTTCATATCTAATGCAACCTCCAGTGAACGAGTAACAAACTGAAGCTGCTTAACTCAAATGCTTTATCCTAGTGATGAATCTGAGGACCCGGCATTGCTTAATAATTTAGCATGGCAGGCACATATACTATCAATTCTACATAGAATGTTTGAGAAGATTCTTCCAAGTCACTTAGAGCAAGAATCACAGCATCTCCAGTGAATGCAATATCATAATTGTAACACAACATGCCACTCAATATTTACATTTGTCAAGCAGCACAGATCCCTAAAGTAGTATTTTTATGTGAAGATCTCAATATCAGAAAACTAGATTCAAGGGAGGGGCAGAAAATAATAATTAAAAAAAAAAGTTAAAAAAAAAAAAAGCAACAAGAAGATTACAAAACATAATACGCACCGCTTGCGAAGACTATTTAGTTTCAGGCTTTCATATACTGCATGCAAACAATGTAAACTCTCCATCAAGAGCTCAGAGTAAAAGGTTTTCTCTAGCCTTTGGGTGCTATTTGTATTTAACCGAGAGGCGTCCAGTCTTCGTACATCCAATGACATTACAGAAGAATTTTGAGCAATGAAGTTATTTTTGCAAAAAATTTCGTGAAATTTACTGCTAATAAGAAACTCCCAAGATGACTGAGGTATTGGGTTCGCGATCATTTTAGAAGTGGTACTTGATTGACACATTTCCATGATAATGCTGCGAAAAGAATCCCATTCTGAATGAACACTAGAATCAGCTTCTGATAAATAAGCGAAGTCGCCATCTTTCCATAGAAGACTAAGAAAATGGCTGTAGAAGCTGGAACTGAGTCCCTCAGCCATAGCTGTGATGCAATCATTTGCCAGAGAAGATGTAGGGCTTCTTCGTAATACACACCGATATATCTGGACAATGATGAATAATCAAAACCAGTATGATAGCTACCATGCAAGTATCTTATATTGATAAACATATCAGCAGGCTACAAATACCGAGACTACACTAAATTACGTGTTCCATCAAAAGGAAGTACAATAGTTTGACTATAAAGTACAAAATCTGAATTTGAGAAGTAATGACAACAATAAACCTACAAATCGAATTACCTGCCCCTTATTTACTGTAACATTGATACGCCCCTCAACAGCATCAGCCAATCCCACAATCTTCATACCCTGGGAAACGGATGTTTCTGGAAACTCCATACTATGTGAAAACCGGCCTTTACTAAAACAAGAAGGCAACATATACCTACACAGGCATTGCTTCCCTGACTGAAAATAAATAAATAAATAAATAAATTTCATGTAACGTTGCAAACTTATACAGGGCTATTGAGGGAGGGACAAAACAAAAATACAAGAAAAGACGAGAAAAAACTCACATGAAGACAATCATAGTATAGTTGCAAATCCAATTCTCAACAATATCAGTAGCTATGAGTAACTAAATTCAATAAGCTATCAAAGTTGCATCGCTTACATAGAGAAGAAGGGCATTTTCAGGTGCCAAAATGAGCATGTCCGAATATGGCAGCAGTCCTACTTTTGCTCTGAAAAAAGTAAATAGTGTAAGATGAAACCATCAAACAGACACAGCGAAAAAAAGAGCAAAAATCATGAATGCAACCCTACCTAGGGCGGGTAACAATTACAGGTACGGCTGCCACAGCAGGTATGCTCCAGCTCATGTCAGGTTTAATGTCAATGAGAAGCTCATTATTTATTTCAACAATTTGAAGCCTTACAGACAGCAACTTTTTTTGTTCTTGGTGAAGAAAGCAAATAATAGGAGCTGCATCGTCATCAGTCGCGAGGAAAACCTGGAATAAATTTCACAGCTGTTAAAATCAGAAGAAAAGAATCAACATATCACAAATGAAATACCATCACATCTATATAAACTCTGATTTTAGTGAGGTAGTTATCTCAAAACAAGGCTTTTGAACCTAACTTTTCCTATATTCTAAAACCAAAAGACAAACAAGCACCTTGCTAGCAGCTGTCTTCGCACCCTTCCCTTGCCATATTCTACGAAATGAGAAGTGTTTTGCTACAATATCAGTAGGAACTGCATCTACTAAGTTAGCATTTGCCAGATCAAGATTAAAATTACTGGTTTCCGCGACCCACACAGAATGTTGCATCTTTCCTATAAAAAAAAGGGTGACACTGTTACTATGAATGCAACAATGACAATAGAGGGTATCTGAAAATGTACGCATCTAAGCAACCTGTATTATATGATGCCATAAGGGGAATCCGATCACTTGTCCAGATAGTTTTTTCATCAAATTCCTTCATTATGTTTGACTTTCCTCTTTCTTCAATATATGCCGACTGAAATATTTGGAGCAACAAAAACATACATCAACTAAAAGGACAAGAATATCACAAAATAAAGAAGCTGCCATGTATAAAAAAAGATCCATTATCCACAAAGACAATAACATACTTGCGGTTCTTCCAATGGATCTTGCAGAATTAGATGTGAGGACATTGAACTTGTTTCTTCCTTGACAACATGATCAATTGCACTCACAAAACTGAAATTATGCTGTGGACTTAGTCCAACTTCTCTTCTCGTATGCAGTACTTCTCGTCTTAGAGAAGACACAGAAGGACTTGCACCAAACAAAGGGCTTGAAGATAACGAAGGAACATATGTAGTCAAACTCGGTTGAGCTGCTTGCTGGAGTAGTAAACCAAATGGTAGAGGCCATATCGATGTAATGGTTTCCGATACAGGTATTGATACTACTTCACCTGGTATACAAAACAAAAGAAAAATGCATTGTTTGAACTTTCTTTGAACTTATCTACACTAATATAATCGAAAATCGACAAGTTTCGCTCACCCGAGGTGTTGCAGATTGTTAAACAAGCCATTTGTAATACACAGAGACTAGCTTTAGTCCTATCACCCAGACGACACCAGCAAGCCTGGAGTTCATAGACAAATAGTTCTCAAAGCCAAACCAAATCACTGTACCAAATCAAATCCTAGCAAAATTGAAGTACCTTGATTACTGGAGAAGGCAAGGTGAATCTCTTACAGACTCGTGGACCTGTTGACCATAATATCCTGAAACAAATTGAGGAATTCAGATTACCTAACACTTCGAATTTTCATTTCTAGTGAGGCGAAATCAAAATCGGAGAAATTACCGATTGCCTCGAATGAAGAGCTCGTGGTCGCAGCGGTCGCTGAAGGCGGAGCTGAGAACGTCGTGGTCGTCGGTCTCGTCGCGATCTCGGACGGTGTCGGGGTCGAAGAGGAAGTAATCGTACTTGTCCGGGACGTCATCGGCGGGCTTGCCGTCGAGAGCTTCGGCGATTAAGCCGAAGGGCTTGAACTCGCCGAGCACGGTGAGGTGGCGGACGCCCATTTTCGGTTTGGTTAGAGAGAGAGAGAGGGAGAGAGGTCAGTGAAGTGAGAGAGAGAGAGAGAGAGTGTGTGTGTGTGTTCTCCGGTCTCTCCCGCTCTTTTTTTCGAGTGAATTAACGGGATAGTTTTGAACCCTAAAGTTTTCTCCGTTTAGCGGCGGGAGTATTCCAGCTAGGATCGATTAACTTTACTCTTATTAATTAACCGTTTGGTTAAGGATAATGCTAATCGAAAAATTACATCTGAAATTTTTTTTTCACCTGAATTTTTTTTTTCACAGCTTAATATAAGCTATGATATGTAGTGGTACAATTAAATTTGAAGACTTCAATATAATTTGGTCTTCATTCGTTACTTGTTAGAGGCTCAATATAACCCTCATTACTAAAGATGGTGTTTGTGGCTATAAATCAACTTAATACAACTTAAATTTGTATTTTTTTTTTAATAAGAACTTAAATTTGTGTTGAATTTGACTTGTCTCGAGTCGTTTTATGTCTAGTAAAGTACCAAACCGTTAAACACATTACAGTAGTATTGGTAGCTAAAATTTATATTTATAACTCAATATAGCTCTCATTACTAAAGATAATTTTTGTAGACTAGACATATTTCATTCATTACTAAAGATGATTTTTGTAGACTAAACATATTTCAATTCAATACAACTTGAATTTATATTAATTTCGACTTAACGTGTTACATATCTAGGAAGATATCAAACTGTTAAATATACAACATAAAAATTGGTGTTAATATGTTGGTGCGCGCCATTTTTTCGAATTTTTCATGAAGCACGAAGCTCTCTGAGCATTGCCTTCAGCCCTTCAATGAATGAGTCTAACCAAGAGATCATCAACCAATAAAGGAAAAGGACCTAAAAGCAAGTGTCGACCTCAAGGCCGGCATTTCGTTATGTTTGATATGAGCGTGCAAATTTGAAAACTTACTTTGCTCTGATCTTGAACGTTCATGCCAAAATCGCCTCTCTAGCTTTTCTAACTTGGGTATTGTTGAGACAAAGATTTAAGTGATCTTGGTCATCGGCAAACACGTACGCCTAGTTGTTACTACGTAAGATTCAAGTGATCGGCTACTGGTCATGGCCCGGGCGCGCGGCACGTACGCATACGTGTGGAGATCGAGCATGGAAAGACTGGAAAATGGAAATGATTACATTGCCAAGGTTTAAAATCTATATATACTCCCATATATATCAACTGATCTTATGTTGATCGAATAAGGTCATATTTTACTTGTCCTTATCTTCGAATCTCTCAACTTATATATAAGCTGATTAAAGGTTTATTTATTTTACGTACGTCGCTCAAGAAACTAAGTACCGTGCAATGACAGGATTCACAGCAATAGCTATCACAGGACCAGTTTATACATTCCATTATTCCAACTTCCCAAAACCCTAGAGTACTATCCGATACTGATTAAATACATGCACAACTTACTATATGCATAAGCTGCATTAAAAGTTTAAAACCCTCCTAGTCCTTGCTTGGTCTTGTACTTGGACTCGTCAATCGGAATACCCTCGATCCCGAGCGGCGCGTTCTCCGCCGGACTCGTCCCCAGTGCTCAGCCCTCCCTTGCGGCCCATTTCCTGGTACCCTTCCTGCCCTATCTGCTCCTTCCTCGTCTGCCCTCCTTTGCTCCTCCCTTAAACCATTCCAAAAACACGTAATTAATCAGCACAAACAAGGCAGAAATGTCATTCAACAAAAGCTAGTTGAACTAACCAAGTACCTTCAGCAAGGTGTTCCTGAGCTTCAAGGCTTTTGCCGCCAGTCCCGCCGGGGATCACAGTCTCTCCTCGCCTGGCCCTCTCGTCCAGCTCAGACCTTTCCTGCTGCGAAGTCATGCTTCTGATTCCTGGATTCACCTCGCGAAATGCAATGTCGTATGCTCGAAAACCTAATCTGTAATAACGTCGATGACCTCATGTGCTTTAGCTGCACAATTACGAGGCGGAGAGAATTATATAGGGCATGAAGATAAAGGAACAGAGCAAGCGGTGGAGTGACACGTGAGAGTGACGAGGCAAGCAATGGAAAGGCTCCTCATGACACGTAGATCCAAGGGCCCACAGAGTGTGACACGATTGTGCTGCTTGTTTGACAGCGATTTGAAACATACTTTTTTGAGGGAAATGGAATCAGGTTCCAATATATTACGACGTCACAGCATCAAGCTAGAGGGTTTTAAGAAACCACTCATAGTACAAGTACAAGCACAATACAAACTGCGCAAAGCAGCCATAACAAACTGCCAAAAGCAGCCAGATTATTACTAGCCAACAAAATAAAAACTTAAAGGAACTGCAGAAAAGAAAAGCAAATGAAAAACTTCCCTAACCCTACCCTATCTGAAGATGGAACCACTGTCCTGAGCATCTTGACGCCTAAGACCCAAATGGTGTACGTCGCAACACAACAACACAAAGCACGGTAACATCCAGAAGACAGAAATAAGGCTAGAAAAAAATGACTACTTCCACAAAAGCCCAATCCAACCCAACTAAGTGAGAAGGAAGAGGAGAACTGGGCCAAGGCCCAGATCACCAGACTGCAACCACAACCCAGTAAGGTAGAGGCCCAAGCCCACTACCAAATCCAACTTCCTCACACTAGCCGGACCAGACCAACCTTCACTGAAGGCAGCCCCGCCCTTCACCATTCTGGCGGCCTCCATCTCTCCTCCACCATCGTTGGGTCGCCTAGAGACCGGGCCGAAAGCCTATTTCAAAAAACGATCAACGGAGCCTGGTACCCGACTGAACTGCACGAACTCGCGTCACCCCAGCGACCAGAGCCTTAACAGACTGAACCACCGAACCCTACACCGGAGCACCACCACGATCGACTGCTCAGATCCCGATCTGCACCAACCGAGAGAGCCCCAATTGGAACAAACTCGGAACAAACCCCCTGCTGCCGGACCAAAGCTTGGAACGAGCCCAGACCGCACGATCCAGACCAAAATCCGCACCGTCGTCGCACACCACCCGAGAGAGCGCCGCAGCCTTGCCTGGTCGGGGGAGCGAAACTTCACCGCCGCCAGCAACACGAAACCCTAGGTTTCGTAAACCGAGGTCGCTCCAGATTTGAAACATACTTGAGGTGACGACACGTCGATATATTTGATGAACTTTTCCTATTGTTCTCGAGAGACTTGATGGATCTTGAAGTCTAACTAGAAAGTAAATTAAGACTGTTTAGTTTGAGCAGTGGCCTATTCTATGGATCAACACTACTTTGTTGTCAAACGTCGACAATTTGAGCGTTGATTTACTAGGTTTCCTATATATTACTATATCAACTTTTATATATTGTTCAGCGAGAATATTACAATAGTCACTGAATTATGACGTGTTCGACACTTTGGTCACTCAACTTTTGAATGTATCACTTTGATTACTCAACTTAAACATCGTCTATCACTTTAGTCATTACCGTTAAATTTACTATTTTAAGCCGTAATTTGAGGGTAATTGTGTCTAATCACTACTTTTTATAAGAGAAAATAGAAAAATTCTAAAATATCTATTGTTTTCTTTATTCAAAAAATTATAATTGAGGGCAGGCTTTTTTTTTTTTTTTTTTGAAAAGAAGATAAACTTAGTCAACAACATTTTCAATTAGATTTTTGTTCATGCTAGTCATTCATTCAAACAGATGGAGGATATATAACGGGAACCAACATTCCTGAGCAATATAGTTTCCTCGTCATCTCAATTCACGAATACTTCAGATCCTGAGCTATTCCGGATTCAAGGATCTCTGCTTCATCCCTTCGAATTATGGCTTGGGGCTGGAGAATGGTGTCTACACTCTACACAGTCAAACGCCGGTTTGCACTTTGCAGAACAACAAATCCTAGATACTCCAAGGAAAAATCTTGGGGGACGTGTATTTGATATATATATCCAGGTCTGCATCATGTCTAGGATTTCTTAATTAAACCATTTGTCTGGTAAATGGCTTCTTAAAGTTTGAAACTTTGAATTGAGAATAATTCCCTAATGGATTGATTCTCCTCTCCCCCATTGAAGGATATAGCTTTCCAACTTCATTTATCGATATCTGAGATCCAATTCAATATTTGAGCAGATAAACAAAAAAGCAAAACATGTATAGTCCCATTGGGTTTTCCTCCAAACCCAGATTCCAAATCCCACTTTTGCATGATTGCATCTAAGCCAAGCCAAATTGGAGAAAACGAAGCTCCAATTCCAAATGCCCAGCGTCATATTCTATTGGTTCACCAATTCAAACAATAAGAACTCAATGATGATGATGGAGAATTTGAAGGGTTCTCTTTCTAAAAAATCAAGTGGCTGCAACAAACTGGATCTGAGATTGCAGATGAATTTTTGGAGGAAGAGTGATCGAGTGAAAGAGAAGGGGTGTATACTGGTTGAGTTTTCAGATTATTGAGTGTATACTCGAGTGAATATTTAGATTCTTCTTGTTGATGCCATTTATCAGGATCTGATCATTTGTTTTAATGATCATGCAAGGGTTTCTGAAAATTTGGTCAAGCATGCGCAGATCAAAGAGTTCAGGCCGGGAGAGAGAGAGAGAAACAAATAAAAAGCAGTTTTTTTTTTTTTGATAATGAAATTAAAAAAAATAAAAAAAGCAGTTTAAGAAAAAAGAGAAGGAAAAAAAAAAAGTTTAATTTTTTTAGTAATTTGACTAAACTATCCTTGAGATAATATATTATTTACAAGATGTCAACAGATAAAATGGATGAAAATAGACGGAATGACTAAAGTGATAGTCGATATAACTTGAGTGACTAAAGTGATATTTTCAAAAGTTGAGTGACCAAAGTGTCGAACAGGTCATAGTTTAGTGACCATTTATGATATTCTCCCTATTGTTCAAGAATGGTTGTGTCTGCCTAGTTTCTCGAACATCATTTTCCTTCCGAAAATCAATAAGGATAGTTTTCTAATTTTCTTATATGGTTTTAGTGTTAGACCTTTAAATTTGATATTAATTTAGATCTATATTTAAATTTTTATTTCTATTATGCCCCTATAGATTACTGAGAATGTCAGGAAAAAAGAAAAAAACCAATTACACTCATGTCTCTTAAGAACAAGAGCTCCTCTAGCAAATCTATCTCTCTCTCTCAGCGCACACATCTTTCTTGGCATTATTGGTGGCCAATTCAATTTGCAAGACGATCGAATAAGACGATTTGCTAAATTTAGATCATAATGTTTCGTAAGATACTAATTCAAATAGTCACTAGCGTTTGAGTTTAAATTCAAACACCAATTAATGTCTCATTAATCTTGTAGAATGTGAGTAATGGTTTGATCAACAACTAATATATTGTCCAACATATTGAAACCATAACTCTATTACTTCGCCTTTTAATTTTTTAAGTAAATAACAATCCTACGTGCATGGGCACATGCTTTATTCTTAGTTTGTTTTATGTCTTTATCTGATGCCAATACCCAACTTGTTAGTTTGGGCCATCATCTAGATGGAATTGAATTCAAACCAACTGATAGCATGTTCATGAATATGAGCACATCCATGATCGATCTAAACAAAATGTAAAAAGGATGTAAAAATGGTAGTTTGGTGTGAAAATATTGAAGGAAATGTTCAAATACCAAAATTTGGAAGTCTGACTATAAGTCTATAACCACTCTATATATGATAATCCTAGCTTTCAATAAGTCCATCCGGTATTTAGGGCTATGTAAACGACAATAATAAGTTGAAACTAGGGCTGTCAATTCCGACACGACCCGATAATATGACTTGAAACCCGCATGAAATAAAGCGAGTTGAACCCGCACGATTAAAAAGCGGGTCGGCCGCAGGTCAATCCACCAACACGAAATCACAACCCGATTATGCTATACTTCTTCTTGAAATTTTGGACGCTGGGAGTATTTGATCATACGATTGGACAATTTGAAATATTTTACTTCATCATTATTTGATTTAATTATTTATGAATTATATATAATTATTTATATTCTTCGTCTTGTGAATTTTTTAGTGAATTTAATCAATTTATGCATTTTTTTTTAGTTTATGCCTTTATGGGTCACAATGTTAATCCCTAAATGAGTCATTTGATCCAACATGACACGACCTATTTATTAAATGGGTTAAACGGGTTGAAAACGGGTAACCCGTTTAATAAATAGGTTGGGTTTGGGTTTAAATTTTTGACACGATTATTAAATGGGTTGGGTTTGTCTCTTGTGACACGACAAATACCTTGACCCGACACGACCCATTGACAACCTTAGTTGAAACATGGGACATGATTTGTCATGTACAATATTCAACATCGATGTTTAGGGTTTTAAACAAAATGATGATAAAGATCAAATAAAAAGTTGTGGATAGATGTCGGTTTTAGGATAAAATAATCAATTTTTCGTTATTGCGTGCCATGCACTTCTTTTATTTGTGAGATATCATTTTATGAGATGAAGTGTCGATTTCAATATACTTAGGAAATCTAAGATTTAAAATATCAATTTATACGTATTTATTAAAACTTTTTTTTAAAAATGAGATATTATAAATATCGAGGATATATCAAAGATGTTATAGAAAAGAAACTTTTTTTTTAAAAGATTGAATTTATTGAATTTATATATGAATGGATATAAATATAAACTTCATCTATATATATTTCGAGGACTTCGGTGGCAGATCGGGGATGGAACTAAAGTGGAGATTTGGAAGCATAATTGGATTCCTGATGTGTATCCTCGCTGCCCTTCATCTCCACCTTCACATGATGCGCCCAGATTTGTAGCAGAGCTTATTGATCCTATTACTCGGATGTGGGATATAGACATGTTGCAGCGACATTTTAGTCCAGCGGATGTGGAGTTAATACTCACCATACCACTCAGCCAGGTTCCAAGAGATGATACACAGGTCTGGCATTTTAATAAGAAAGGTTTTTTTACAACTAACAGTGCTTATTATGTTGCGAAAGATTTAGCTTTGGGTTTGGTTCTTGCACCTAAACCCCCTATAGATCCTTTGAGGGTAGTTTGGAAGACAATTTGGAGTGCAAACGTGCCTGGTAAAGTGGCTCTACATGCTTGGAGATTGTTCAGCAATATTCTGCCTACTCGGGTGAGTCTTAGCGCAAAAGGATATACAGGTCCATTGGACTGCAGCTTATGTGTGCATAATTACGAGGACAGTAGACATTTATTTATGGACTGCCCTCATGCTACTGAGATCTGGACTCAGGCTGGTGTGCGTTGGTCGGGCGGGAATGTTGATTCTATCCAAGCGTGGGTTATGGCTTTAATACCTACTTTATCCAAAGAAGAATTGAATAAGGTGCTGATGATGTTGTGGGGTATATGGAAGAATAGAAATGCTCAAGTTTGGGAACAGAAAGGTAAGCATGCTTCTGACACATTGTTGTTGACGTTGGGATGGTATGAAGAGTACAAGAAGTATCATGTGGTTTCAAGAAGACAGAGGCCCCCACCTTCACATTGGATTGTTCCAGCTCCAGGCCAGTACAAAATGAATTGTGATGGAGCTTATCAAGCATCTTCCAGACGTGGTGGAGGAGGCTATGTCATGCGTGACAGTGCAGGCAGCTTTATAGCGGGACAGACGAAGCCATATGGCTTGCTTACATCACCTTTTCATGCTGAATTGCTAGCTCTTAGGGACGGTATATTGCTAGCTCGATCGCTGCATCACGAAGAGGTGGTGTTTGAGAGTGATTGCTCACTGCTAGTCCAAGCTATCCACTCTCCTTCGCAGGATCTAACCACTATGAATATACTAATTGAGGAAGTTAGACAACTGCTGCAAGATCACCGGGGATACAGTGTCCTGCATGTCCGGCGCGAAGCTAATATAGTTGCACATACCTTAGCGACCCATGCGCTAAGGTCTAGAGAAAGTCAAGTGTGGTTTGTACTAGCTCCCGAATTGATAAGGGATGCCATTCGAAACGATGTAATCGTTATCTGATTTAATGAAATTAATTTTCAAAAAAAAAAAAAAAAAAAAAAATAAACTTCATCTATATAAAAAAGAGACTCTAGGTGGTTGAGAAAATGATCGCTGAGTTACGAAAGTACAATAAACATATGAACCATATAATATAAAATGTAGTGATGAACATTATAGTCATATATCTTTTTGGAGCTGCCGACTATCCCCTATAAGTAAAGATGAATCCAACTGGATGACTGGTCATGTAATTCTCGACATTTATTATATCCATTAGCATTATAGCTAAATTGATTTTTGCATTCATGAGATTCATCTGAGGTCACAATATGCTATGTGCCTAAATTGATACAACATTAGATGGGGTACTTTGATCGTCTGAAACCTTCATATAATCGAGGGGATTTCTCCTTACGACCTTACCTGAATTTTCCTCAAGCAAATTACTCCTCACTCAGATTCGCTTTGAGGGGATTTATCCTTATCCGGATTTCTCTTGAGGAGATTCCTCTTCATGCATCTGAATTTTCCTTGAGGAGATTTCTCCTTACACAAATTTGCCTCGAGGGGATTTCTCACCTTACCCGAATCTACCTTAAGAGGTTTCATCTCACTCAAATTCCCCTTAAGGAGATTTTACCCCACCCAAAACCCTTCAAATTGTATCTGATTAAATTCAAGTATTGTAGATATTGCCTCATTTCCACCCCCAAGCATTTATTTATTTATTTCCTGTTTATAGACAAAAACCCATTATTTGCATCCGCCTTGAGAGATTTCACCTTGAAACATTTTTCCTAAATAGATGTGTTGCCTCTCTAAGTCTATATTAGGTAATTTCTATACTAAAAACCGTTCTTAAATTTTATACCCCCACATTAGTTCCATACTGTATGTTTCTCTATTAATAGTCGAGTAACTTTTTGAATAAATATATTTTTTTCTTCTAAAATTTTACAAATATTTCTTCATTAATTTTATCATGATATATTGTAATATGTCATAAATATTTGATGATATCGGGAAAATTTTGCAAAAACAGTGGAAGATGAGATATTTTCTCTTTATAATATGTCGGTCTCTCTAAAAAAAATATATCAGAAATTTTAATAGTCTATCTCTCTTCAATACAATTTGTACCCTCGTGTGAAAACAATCGATTATTTTATCATTATCGAGAAATTCAACAGCATCAAGCTAGGTTAGTTAATAAGTAGTTGTGGCCTACTAATTTGCTGACCAGGTGACTATTCTAGAATAGTTAACTTGTTAATTAGTTTCGTACAGACTACTTGAACAAACCCTAACCAGACGGCTAGACCTGTAAATTGAGCGGATTTTGCTCCGGATCCGTGGTTATTGGACCGATTTGGATTGAAAATTTTGATCTATTGATCCGTTAATTCGTTAATCAAACACGAATTTAGGTTGATCCGATCAGTTAATGATCTCGTCCGTTTTTATAATAATAAAATATTATTTTTTATTTATATGTTATTTTAAAAAATGTATATATAAAATATAAAATGTTAAGAATACTTTGGAAATTTAGTATTTTAGTTACCTTAGTTTATTGTTTTAGGGGATATTTTGATAATGTAGTTCAACTTTTAGCGATACCTAGCATCTTCATATTGTTTTAATATTTTATTAATGTTTTATGAGGTTTCATGATAAAAATTTAATATTATTATTTAAAATTAATATATGTTCGTAATTATATATGAATTGGATTAACGGATCGGGTATCCATTAATCCAGCGGATACGGATTTGGATTGAGCCATCAACGATCCGCCGGGTTAACGGAGCGAGTCGGGTTGAAATTTTTTATTACTAAACGGATTTAGATTTAGGTCGATTCGCTCTAAATCCAATTCATTTACAAGTGAGAGAGGGTCCTCTCCTAACTTTCTAATCTTCCTAACCTACCTAAACTTTTCATCACAAGATGCCACGTGGATAAAATCACATCTAATGGCTGCTATTACTTGAACTCAATTTTGATTTGTTTTTTTTTCACCAAAACTCAAATACAAATTAGACTTGGACTCTCTCTCTCTCTCTCTCTCTCTCTCTTCATTCATCGACAGAAACCGCTCCCAACCCAGCCATTCAGGAGCTGAGATTTTCGTCCAAGATATGGAGATTTTTGGTTTTCTAGCAATTAGTTGAAATCTACATGAGATTCTAGCTTGATTTTGCAGAAAGATATTTGTTTTTGTATATACCTGTTAAGTGTTTTGGATTGGAGAAGCTTTGATTGGGGAGAGTTTGGATTAAGAGTTAAGGAAATTTGATTAGGGATGTTGTAATTGCTCGGAGTTTCAAAACTTTTCTGCATTGAATTGACTTCGTGGTTTCTGGGTTAGGAACTAGTGTGGCAATTAGTAGGTGTGTAAGATTTAAACTTTTTTGGGAAATAGAAAATTGCTGGCTTGATTTGGATGCGGAGATGGTTTATGGGTTTTGTGATTTGAGCTTGGAATGGTGATTGTTCAATTGAAGAGTGTTGGTTTTGTGGTTGAGGGCAGAAGGAGGTTGTAGTTTGTAGTTGGGGATATACTGCTTGAAGTATTATGAGCTGAGAGAATGAAGACCAACACTTGCCGATCGTGTAAGTGAAAGAATAAGAGGAAAATAATAAGGGAAAGAAAGGGAAAACCTAAGCCATTATATGTTACATCTGGACACGTGTCAATTTGTTGTTCAAACTTCAAAGCTTAGGTAAGTTGGGAAGATTAGAAGGTTAGGATGTTGGCGTGAGTCCTACCGACAAGGATGGCCGACAATGCTGGAATGCTGGCGTGAATCATGCCATTATATTAGGAATATTTCTTTTGTAATAATATCCTTTTGTAATAGGATTTGATGTATGTGATGTATATATACTCTGTTCTTAGAGAAGAAATAAACAAGAAAATCTCCCAATCCTCTCGTTCTTTCTGACTTGGTATCAGAGCAGGGATCATCAGAGCAGGGATCCAATTTGGACTCTGTTCCGCTGTGGTTTTTTCTTTTGTTTTTTGGGTTCTTTTGATTAATACAGATCGGGTTCTTTTGAGTTCTTTTGTGTTCTTTTGCACAAAGCCATTCAAGAAGCTCAACAACTGAAATCCCAACCAAACCAGACACCAGAAACACACTATGTTCTTTTGGTCAATTAATCGTTTTTAGATCATACCTCTTGCTTGGTTCCGTTGCCGGTGTTCACCTCTTGCTCACCAAGCTCAACTGACCGCAACTGCTGCTCGAGTACGAACTGCTGTTATACTCAGAACTGCTGCTCTCAAACCGCAGCACGATCATCGCAGCTTCTTTCTGCCTTCAAACCCGACGTTGTGCAGAGCTCGATCCATAGATCTTAATCTCCGCACGCATCCAGCCTCCTGCAGCGCAGCCCAGCGTGCCGTGCACCGTGCAACACCGAGAGATCGTGCCTCCACCGGTCGCTGCATCGAGAAATCCCGCCTCCCTGACTGCAGCAGCCCTCCCCAGCGCGCGTCTTCACAGATTCCCGCGCCTCCTCAGTCCGCACAGCAGCGCATCAGCAGCCCAGCTCCCCACCCGTCACTGCCGCTACTAGATCACAGCCCCCAGCATTCACCGTCGTTGCTGCACCGGCCCCAAACCCAGAAATCGAAGGAGAAAGAGAAGGAGAGCTGTCGACTCAGCAAGAGAAGAAAGAGATTTATTCTGAGGCTACAGTTTGCAACCCGTGCAAATCAATGAAAAAGAAAGAGAGAGAGAGACAGAAAGAGAAAGTGAGAAAGTGAGAAAGAAAAAAAAAAAAAAAGTGAGAGAGACACAGTTTGCAACCCGTGCAAATCAAAGAAAAAGAAAGAAAGAGAGAGAGACAGAAAGAGAAAGTGAGAAAGTGAGAAAGAAAAAAAGAGAAAGTGAAAAAAAAAAAAAAAAAAAAAAAGAGAGAAAGTGAAAGCAAAAAGAAGGTGAGATTTTTTGCCGTACACCACCTACCGCACCTCCCAATTTCTTTCATAAAAAAAAAAAAAAAAAAAAAAAAAAAAAGTTTTTTGCATATGGCTTGTAACTATTGCAAGGAAGTTGGTCATTTCAAGAATCAATGTTCTAAGTTGCAAAGATTTCATTCCAACAATTCTGGTTGGAGTGGAGGGAGCAATACTGGAGGGAGCAATACTGGAGGGAGTAGAAGTCAGAGAGGCAAAGTTGCAGTCCAACAAGTACCAGAACCTGATTTCTACAGTGTTGAAGGGCAAGACCTCTCTAAGGATAATGTTTTCTTGACTAAGAAAACTCGAGGTAAAATTGGTATTGCTTTACATGTTTCTGACTTTACTGGTAGTGATACATGGATAATTGATTCTGGTGCGACTGATCATATGACCTACGACAAGTCTTTCTTTGTGTCTATGTCATCTCCTTCTATATCTCATGTCTTTAATGCAAATGGTGCGTCTTTTCCGGTCCTAGGTATTGGGTCTATTCAGGTTACACCGTCCATTGTTTTGCATGATGTCCTTTATGTACCCTCGTTGTCTCATCATCTTTTATCTGTATCTCAACTGAATTCACAGAATAAGTGCTCTGTAACCTTTTATCCAATGTATGTTGTTTTTCAAAATCTGTGCAATCGGGTGATTATTGGCAAGGGAGACCTGAGGGGGAGATTGTTTCACTTGGATTACATGTACGCAGGACAAACACAAGTACCGGAACAGCCTTTGGCCCTGACATTGAGTTCTGATCGATTGAGTGAGGTATGGTTGTGGCACAGACGTTTGGGTCATCCATCTTTTGGGGTTATGAAAAAGTCTATGCCTTCGTTATTTTTGGGAATAAGTGATTCTAGCTTGCATTGTGAAACTTGTGCTTTGGCTAAGAGTCATAGGTCTAGTTATCCTTCGAGCTTTCATTCTAGTATCATGCCTTTTGAGTTAATTCATTCAGACTTGTGGGGTCCTTCAAAACATTCTACCCTTTCTGGAATGCGATATTTTGTGTTATTTGTCGATGACTTTACCCGACTATCCTGGGTTGTCTTACTTAAGTCCAAAGATTCTGTTTTCTCTGCATTTACAGCATTTCATAGTCTTATTCGTACTCAATATGATGCTAATGTTAAGGTCTTTCGTTCCGATAATGGAGGTGAGTTTGTTAATCATTCTTTTCATGAATATTTCCAACACCATGGCATAATCCATCAAACTTCTTGCCCACAGACACCTGAGCAAAATGGGGTGTCTGAACGGAAAAATCGTCACCTTCTGGAAATGGCTCGGTCCCTTTTGCTTAGTGCTAACATGCCTAAGTACCTTTGGGGAGAGGCCGTTTTGTGTGCTTCTCATCTTATCAATCGCCTTCCATCCGCCCCTCTTCAAGGTCGGGTCCCACTTGAGGTCTTGTCTGACTACGTTTCTATCCCATCCTCTAATACTCTTCCTGCTCGTGTCTTTGGTTGTGTTGCATATGTTCATCTGTATAAGAATCAAAGGTCAAAATTGGATGCTAGAGCCCTTAAGTGTGTCTTTGTTGGTTATAGCTCTCATCAGAAAGGTTACAAATGTTATCATCCTCAATCCCAGAAATTTTATGTCACCATGGATGTTACTTTCAGTGAAGATGCTTGTTATTTCTTGCCTCCTGTGACTCCTCCTCAGGGGGAGAGGTCTTATTATTATGAAGATTTGTTCAATGGGCAAGATGAGAGTCTGGCATCTGAATCCTTAAGGTTAGAGTGTTTAGGAACAGAGCTGGAAAAGGAGGATAGAAGCTCTACCGACCCATCGTCTGATTTGGAAACGGAAAACAGGGGTTCGGCAGGAAAAGAAACCCCGGGCAATGTGTTACGGACTGGTCAATTGGATCAATCTGACCGGTCGGTCGAGGAGGCCGTTTCAGACCCTGTTCTGCAGTCTTCTGATGGTGTTTTGAATAATTCTTCTGTCTCTCCCTCTCCTTCAGCGGTCTCACCTGCTCAATCATCACCCGAGGTATGTCCTAATCCTTCCTTGTCTAATAGTCCTTCTGTGTCTGGTAGTGTTCCCACCAAAACCTTGCCCAGTCGTTCAACCCGTGGTCAGCCTCCGAAACACTATGAACCTGTTCTAAGTGCTAAAACTAAATACCCTATTGCTAATTATGTGTCGACCCATAGGTTATCTAAACCGTATGTAGCCTTTGTGAATCAATTATCTTCTGTGTCTCTTCCTAGTAAAGTGCAGGAAGCCATGAAGGATGAGAAGTGGATGAAAGCAATGACAGTCGAGATGGATGCTCTTGAGAAGAATCGTACGTGGGAGTTAGTATCATTACCACCCGGGAAGAAGACAGTTGGTTGTAGGTGGGTGTATACAGTGAAACATAATTCAGATGGTTCAGTGGACCGATACAAGGCAAGATTAGTGGCTAAAGGCTATACTCAGAAGTATGGAGTGGATTACGATGAGACATTTGCACCAGTGGCCAAAATTAACACAATTCGGGTACTTCTTTCGTTAGCTGCTAATCTTGATTGGTCTTTGCAACAATATGATGTTAAGAATGCATTCTTGCATGGTGACCTGCATGAAGAAGTTTATATGGATTTGCCTCCTGGATATGGTACTTCCACTGGAGAACAGGTGGTGTGCAAATTGAAGAAGTCGCTTTATGGCTTGAAGCAGTCTCCCAGAGCTTGGTTTGGCCGATTCACCAAGTTCATGAAGAAAATTGGATACCGACAGAGCAATTCAGATCACACCTTATTCCTTAAACATCGGTGTGGTAAGGTGACTGCCTTGATTATTTATGTTGATGACATGGTTGTGACAGGTGATGATATTGAGGAGATTCAAAGGTTACAAGGTCAGTTATCTTCTGAATTTGAGATGAAAGATTTGGGTAATTTGAAATATTTCTTGGGAATTGAAGTTGCTCGTGGGAAGGATTGTATTGTGTTGAGTCAAAGGAAGTATGTCTTAGACTTGTTGGCAGAAACAGGTATGCTGGATTGTAGACCTGTTGATACTCCTATCGAGCAGAATCATCGGTTAGCAGAGTACTTGGACCAAGTACCTACAAATAAAGGGAGATACCAGAGGTTAGTTGGACGGTTGATTTATTTGTCCCACACTAGACCAGATTTAGCCTATGCAGTTAGTGTGGTGAGTCAGTTTATGCACAATCCCAGTGAGGTCCATATGGATGCTGTATTTCGTATTTTACAGTATTTAAAGTCTGCTCCAGGGAAAGGATTAATCTTTTCAAAACACAATCACTTGGATGTTTTTGGATACACAGATGCAGACTGGGCAGGTAATATTACAGATCGTAGGTCTACTTCGGGATACTTCACATTTGTGGGTGGTAACTTGGTTACTTGGAAGAGCAAGAAACAAAAGGTGGTGGCTCGCTCCAGTGCAGAAGCAGAGTACAGAGGAATAGCCCGAGGACTTTGTGAGATGTTGTGGTTGAGAAATTTGTTGAGAGATTTGGGGTTCAATCAACAAAAGGCTATGCCGCTTTATTGTGATAATAAGGCTGCAATTGAAATTGCTCACAATCCAGTTCAACATGATCGCACGAAACATGTGGAGGTAGATCGACACTTCATTAAAGAGAAGCTGGATGAACATATCATTTTGTTTCCCTTCGTTCCTACTGAAGAGCAATTAGCAGATATTCTTACAAAGGCTCTATCAAGTAAAGCCTTTTATGACTCACTTGACAAGTTGGGCATTTGTGATCTGTATGCACCAACTTGAGGGGGAGTGTTGGCGTGAGTCCTACCGACAAGGATGGCCGACAATGCTGGAATGCTGGCGTGAATCATGCCATTATATTAGGAATATTTCTTTTGTAATAATATCCTTTTGTAATAGGATTTGATGTATGTGATGTATATATACTCTGTTCTTAGAGAAGAAATAAACAAGAAAATCTCCCAATCCTCTCGTTCTTTCTGACTTAGGAGAGGATCCTCTCCCTTCACAAGTCTACAGACAACTAAGACAACTATGATTATCACGTGCTACCAGAACGTACAGCTATAGTCTAACTGCTCCAATGACGCAACTGCTGACTGGATTCGGCTGCTGCGTGTAAACTCCATGGCCGAAATCCAATTCTTGTTCTGCGTGTAAACTGCGTGGCCGAAATCCAATTTTTGTTCTTCAAAGTCCACAAGCAGACTGTTATGTCCAATACAATCCCATACGTGGTGCTTTTGGATTGGCAGGTCATTGAAGCACGTTTCTTTGTTTTATCAACAAGATTTGAATATATGCATGGGTCTGTATGGTCTACATGACATGATGCCACTTAAACTAAGATTTAAGGGCACTAATACGAACATTAAGAGACTAGCTAGTTTGAGCATGTTCAACTCATTGTCCACGTTTTTATTTGTCTTATGGCGAACGCATTATCCACATTAAGGATATATATGAAAATATCTTTCTTTGAGGGAGAATAAGTGAAAGCAAGTGGGAAATCAATTTAATTATTACGGTCTTCATAAATACAACGCAAAATCAATCACCATGGGCATGATTTATCTTGTATGTTCAAGATCAAGGTTTAGATCGATCGGCTATATATATATATCATACTTGAGTTTCCATCACATACAAGTTTTTACAACCTTACTGATGACAAAATGCGTGCCAAATGACGTAGTGACATAGTGCGGCACATCATTTGTGTGAATTTGTTTTTAATATATATTTTTTAAATTAGGGTTTAAAATTTTAAGAATGAAGTAGATTTTGAGTTTAGTTCTTACTGGAAATTAGTTTGAGAGTTGAATCCTAAATATTTTGGTATACTATTCTATTCTTCAATATTTCATATTAAAGACGTTTCTAGCTATTGGATGCATGCTTCCAAACTAAATGAGTTATACGATTGAATAGTGATAATTTTTAGTCAATCCGAAAGTACGTGAAAGTTAAATCCAATGTGTAATAATTGACCTCTCTTAATTGTAATCAAAAACCTCTAGTGTGTATATAATTGGGATATTTTTTTTCTATCGAGAGTAATTTTACTCTCATCCCCAGACCCTAAGCACAGCCGCCGGGGGCTTTCTGCACGATCACTTTCTTCGTCCGGTGGTGGCTCTAGGCTGGCCTTTGGGCCTCGTCGACGCCGCTGCCGGACGGGGATTGCACTATACGATCGAACTCTGTGCGGGGTTGCTCGAAAGTTTTTGCAGGTGGGTTCAGATTTCGGTTTCTGGTTTGCCTCTCGGATTCTGGTGGCTTTGCGTCTGCGGGTTTTGGTGGAACTCGGTTCGGGCTTCTTCGACGGACGGCGGTTGTAGGGGTTTGAGTTTCAAGATCTGCAGCGGCGTGGGTCGGCGGGGTACTGGATTGAGGTGGCTTTGGTGTGAGGAAGGTGGAGGCGGCATGTTCTGCGGTGGGTCTGTTCTGCGGCGGCGGGGATCACAGCGGAGCGGCCTCATGCAATGCTTCACTGGAACTGCGTGCGGGGTTTCAGGAGCGGAGATGGCTGCGGGGCTGGAGTCCAGCCTGGCCTGCTGGGCCTTTGAGTGGGCTTTCCGTTGGAGTTCTTGGATCTTGGCTATTTTGGGCTAGGGTTTTGGCCTGAGCCCAACTCTATGTTAGTAGCTATGTTTACTTTCAATAATTCCCTATATATTTAGGGATCCTAGCTTTGGTACTTTGCCTACTGAATGATCGGTGATTCTACACATCTAAGTGCAAAGTTCTTTGGTGTAGCATTGGCACCGGGACCTTTGTCTGCTATTGTTTTTAGTATAGAATTATGTTGTTCTGCTAGGCTCCGGAAAAGGAGCGGAATTTTTTGTAAGTGTGATGGTACCAATGTATCGTGCCATTCTGGCCTGAGCCTCCTATTAATGAAACTATTATCTTCATTAAAAAAAAAAAAAAAAAAAACCTCTAGTGTGTATAAGTTTATTACTCATCTACATTTACGAATAAGTTTTATTGAGTTGACCAAAGTTGTATTTTCACAATCTACCAAAAACATTTGAAATTCAACAAGTCAATTAATAACCTTAAGCCAATATTGTGTATAAGCAATCATCATGTTTATGCATAGAAGTTTTATTGGGTTGACCAAGTTGTATTTTTACAATCCACCAAGAACATTCGAAACTCAACAAGACAATAACCTTAAGCCGATATATATTGTATATAAGCAATCATATTTGTCTCTCATCCATCCCTAGAAGTTTTATTGGGTTGACTAAATTGTATTTTCACAATCCAAGAAAACATCCAAAACTCAACAAGACAGTAACATTAAGCCAATATCGTACATAAGCAATCATATTTGCCTCTCGGATTGAGCTCCTCTAAGGTGCAGTTACTGTAAAGTTCATTAATCACCATCCTCTAAGTAATCCAATGCATATAATTATGCCACATCATTGTGTTTCTTCTTTTGTAACTGACGTTAAATTGCCGTCTTCTCCATCCGTTAAACTACCGACTTGCATCCATGCACTGTCAATCTTCCTCCTTTCATATATTCTTCTTCCTCTGCTCTTTTCTGTTCCTATGATTAATTGTGTTGGGTAACTGTGATATGATTATCCGAGAAAATAATTAAAGAACAAATAGGCTTTGATCAAAGGATCATGTCACCTCTGCATTTATGCTTATAAATTTATTTTTGGATGTTGAGCCTTGAATCTTAAAGATTAACCCTAGTAACTTATTTGTTTTCTACCAAAAAATTTCAATTCGATGATGTTAGCTTTCCGGTGAATTCAATCCCTTCAATGGCTAACGATAGATAAATAGGTTGTAGTGAGGCAGATGCATAAAACCTTTGGGTTCTTCACACAACTTTGGAGCTCCTTTTGGGGCTGACAGTTAACGCATCATCAATAATCACTACGGAGCCGAACAACATATATTAGAGATTTGTTAGACGTGGGTGCTTGACTTAACCTGTTGGATGAGAGCTAGGGGCCAGCATAGTAACAGGGTCCGCAGCTGCACCTCTTGAACTCAATAAAATCTTGAGTTCATAATGGTTGGTCGAAGCGTCTGGGGAGTTAGAGAGATGGCAGGTTGGTTATGGGTTTGGTCTCGATCGAATATCGGCCTTTTGCTAAAGTGAAATCCTTGGCTTGCAGTGACGCACCATTGACTACCTCTACCTCAATCATGTATATAATTATGATTTCGTAGTTGTACATTCCATTAAGATCGCACATCAATAATTTTGTAGAGATTTTTCTTCAACTATGGACGAGTATCCATGGAAGCACAGAGAAATAGCAAACACATGGTTGCAGCACAGAGAACGAATTTTGAAGCCTAAAATCACGTAATTTTTTTTTTTTTTTTGGAGTTAATGGTGTTTAGATTAAAATTTCAAAAATTAGTAGTGGAGTGAGGTGTAAACTATTAGAACCCTAGTTCTTGTAGAGCATCAAGATTTTATGAAATTGAAGTAAATTTACAAGCTCCTCACTTTAGAGGAGCCGGATCCTTGCCTCTCATCCATACATATTACATAGAGAGAAGTTCTTAATTGGGTTGACCAAGTTGCATTTTCACAATCCACACAAAAAATAAGAAATGAAACAAGACCATAACTTTTTTTGTTGTTCGACTAGGAACAAGACCATAACTTTGTTTAATTCAACAATAGATAATGATGTGCTTTAAATACAATAATAAGCCGGTCTCTTGAAGACACATCCAAAATTATGACTAATTCTCTCTAATTTGCATCTTTGTAAGTTTCAAACAATGCAAACATGATACAAAAATGTATTAATACTTGTACATTGCAATATTCAATGATAAATACTCAGTTCTGTTTTTAAACTCATTCATTGGTTGTACAATGCGACTATGTCAAGAAAAGTATTTTTTATATTTCGTGTGTCACTTTTATCTATTTGACTTTTGAAAAATATATTTGTGCAGACATAATTTATTTCAATCTTAAAATGAGACACCAATTGAAAACTTTATTGACAATAAACATTGTAATTTAAGTAAAATGTTGAAATTAATTATTATGTAGCTGAGAAACACAACTATTTTCTTTAACCAGAATAAAGAGATACTATATAATTGATATTATTATAACTCAGAGCATATAGGAGCCAAAGTTTGACAATCCCATAAAATTTATCATTCAAAAGACCAAAAATGAAATTATCAAAAATAAATATGATTTATATTTTGAACTAAAATAATACCATAATTTATAGTGAAGCATGAAAAAGCAAATAGTAGATTATTAGCAAAGCATCCACCGACTGTGGACTATAGACTGTAGTCCGCACTCCGCAGTCTTGTCCGTAACAGATAGCTTTTAGCTGGAGTTGGGAAAAATTGCATAAGCGATGATCACCGACGAGGACAAATAAGGGTCTGCCACGTGCAACCCAATAATGCAAGGCAGTATCTTTGAAAATCCATGAAATAATAATTAAAAATTGAAAAAGGAAAATCAAAAGTGGGAAAAACGGAAGAGAATGACGGAAATGCCAGTCTTAAGTCTTAACAATTTACTAACGTGTTTGACCGTTGAACAATGGCCATACCACTTGGCAAAATAGGCAAATACTTAGGTGGGGGTTTCCCCACCACGTGGCCGTAAGGCCACCCAATCAGAACTGCCGAAATTTTTCATCTCTGCCGAAAATGCCCCTGCTTCCTAAAGTGAAATACCCAAAACACCCCCCCTTCTGGGGGGTGATTGGCCCTCCCCACCATGTGTCCCTACGGGTGCCCCACGCAAGATCTTCTCGGCAAAATAACCGCCACCCACTCACCGTCGCATAAAAACTCTTTTCTTTATCCTTTCTTTTGTTAGTAAAACTGTTAAAATTTATACTATGCTTTAGAGTAAGTATATGATATTCTGAGTTTTTGAACCGTGTTACAAAATCAATAAAAGAAAAGTGGACTTAAGAGTTGGTTGGACTTTAACAATTAAATGCTTCGAATCATCATATTATTTTTAATTACCGTATTTCATTAGGCAAACTCATTTTTAGGAGTGTAACGAACTTTCACATTATAGAAGGTCTTGGGTAGAAGAAGTATACATGAGAGTTATGTTGCTTATACCAGCAAGTGATAATATCCACCTGCATTTGAATAATGAAATTTTGTATTATAATCTAAAGTTAGCTAGTTTTTCACTCGTTACAGATTTGCAAATATGAGTGACCATGTTGCCAAGATCACCTAATAAGCGTTATTACCTATATTAGTAATTGACAAAAAGAAGTTGAGTTTGACTCATACTTAATCGTTCGCCAATTTATCTAGAAAATTATCATACTTAATCGTTCGACAATTTATCTAGAAAATTATCAAACGGTTAAATATGAGTCAAACTCATATTAAGTAAAACCCCTATAAGTACGGTTGTAGAAAATTATCGAACGGTTAAGTATGAGTCAAACTCATATTAAGTAAAATTCATATTAAACGGCTCTATATACTTATATATAACCTAATAAGGTAAAACCGTAAATCACCATGCAATGGATCTTTCCCCTATATACCCGTTAAAGGGGAGAATTTTTCTTGCACACCCACTACGACCTAGCTTCTTGTGCAAGACCCAAACTTAGTCAATAACAAGTAATTACCCAATTTTTTTTTTTTTTCCAAAAAACAAAAACTCAGACAGTCACAAGTCAATTCTCAAATATGACCACGTCGCTCTCCGGCACCTCTCCACTACCATATATATATATCACCCAAGACCCGCCCTTGGATCAAAAGCAACACAAACGAACCGAGAGAGTTTTTCCGAAGCGAAAAAAAATTCACCGGAAAATAGAAAACACAAACGAAATGCCTTGCGCTTTAGCGGTACCAAACTCTCCGATCTTCTCACCGTCGAAAATTCCGTCCATTTTCTGCCGGTCATCTCCTTCTTCATGTTCTTCTCCTAGAGTACTTCTCCATGGTCCACCTCCAACGCCGTCGTCACGGTCCAACAACCCACTTTCGTCGCCGAAGGCTTTCCCGGCAAGGTTTCAGAGTCAGAGGCATGTGATTAGTAACTGCAAGAAGGAGCCGTCGGGTTTGGGCTCGGGTCCGGCTTTGGCTTTGAAGAGGAAGAGGCCGATGAGGATTGATATTCCGGCTGCGCCGGTGAGTTTCGGCGTTGACTCGCCGAAGGTTGAGGAGAGAGTGGAGGCGGTGGAGGTTGACGAAGATGGATACTCGGTTTACTGTAAGAGAGGGAAACGAGGTCTCATGGAGGATCGGTACTCCGCCGTGGTTGATCTTCATGATAATACCAGACAGGTAAATTTCATAAATTCCTGTTTATTTTTGGGTAAATTATATATATTTTGATTGTTGCTGAGAAAATTATGAAACTTGAAATGAATTAAAAGGTAACAACTGAAGTTGAGAATTAGAGGGTTTAATTCTGAGAAATATATATAAAGATGGAACTATGTTTTGAGGTTATTTTGGTGGGGGAAGTTGTGCTGATTATATGTTATGTGATCACAGGCGTTCTTTGGTGTGTTTGATGGGCATGGAGGTTCAAAGGCAGCTGAATTTGCAGCAAAGAACTTGGATAAGAACATCGTGGGTCGTTTGGCGAGCGGAGGAGAAGAGAAGGTCATGGAAGCAGTGAAAGATGGTTATTTGGAGACTGATGTTGAGTTTTTGAAGGAGGATGTTAGTGGTGGTGCTTGCTGTGTGACTGCGTTGGTACAGAAAGGTAATCTGGTGGTGTCGAATGCTGGTGATTGCCGCGCTGTTATGAGCCGAGGAGGGGTTGCTGAGGCCCTTACGTCTGATCATCATCCTTGTAGAACAGATGAAAGAGCCAGAATTGAAAGCTCGGTAAGCATTCAAATCTCGAAACTGAGTTGGACATTAATTTTCTCACATGGAAGATAAAAGATTTAGAATGAAAGTTCGTAGACCTTGTGACTGATTGGATTTTGCTACTTATCCTTTGCAGGGTGGTTATGTGGATTGTTGCCGCGGTGTTTGGAGAATACAAGGGTCTCTTGCTGTTTCAAGAGGAATTGGAGATCGACAGCTAAAGCAGTGGGTTATAGCAGAACCAGAGACTCAAGTCCTAAAAATAAATCCTGAATGCGAGTTCTTAATGTTAGCTTCTGACGGTCTTTGGGACAAGGTAATTTCAGAACAAGTCTTATTTCAATTGTTTTTGTTTGAAGCAAACTTTCAAATTGTTTGAAATTGGATCTAAACAGAACGTTTTTTTCGTTCTTCCAGGTTACTAATCAAGAGGCAGTTGACGAAGTTCGCCCTCTATGCGTTGGAATTGATAAGCCAGAGCTGTTTTCTGCTTGTAAAAAGCTTGTTGATCTTTCAATAAGTAGAGGTTCCATGGACGATACAAGCGTGATGATAATCCAATTAGGCCGTTTTGTTTCGTAATACGCTTTTAGGGAAAAGGAGATTCAGATTATGACAGGTGACTTTTCTTTCGATGCAAGTGGGTTTTTGACTAAACTTGTAGCGTTAGAAGCTAGAAAGACTACTCTTCTGTGAATGACCTTTAGATTATGCTGCTGATATTGGCTTTAGTACTGACAATATACAAAGAAGCATTGCCGGTACTCGTGAAATTAATCTTAACAGTAGAACAGAAGTATCAGAAACGCATTACAGATTGTGTTACTTGTAAATTCACTTCAAATTTTATAATAAATGATCATACGCTATTACGCTTACCCTTGATTCCAATTTTCGTTCTTATGGTCTTATATTCTATTCTGTTGCACATTTTTGACAATCTTCTTTGCCTTTGTCTTCTTTAAGTCAACCCCAAGAGCACATGCTTTTTATATAGTAGTTGGACCTGGTCAGTCCTGTTTGGCAGCTGCAGGCTTAACATTCTAGTCTGCTAGAACGTTGTTCAATAATTGTTTTGTAGTGATTCTTGACGCAGTCTCCACCAGTCTTATTGCACTTCGCTTTCAGTACCTTATAAGTTAGAATCTACTGTTTCAAATCCTAAGTGACTGCGTTGTTAATGGACATCAGGACATGCCAAACGTTGATGAGCCTAATGTCTAATGGATAGTAAGCGAACACGGAACACGTGATAGTTAGTAGCGAATGCAAAAACTTTTCTTTTGAGGCGGTATTTATAGCCTGAGACTGTTTTGCTTGTTTTGTTCACGTTGTCTTAGTCTCCTCAAGACAATTCATGGAACATCTTTCCTCGACCTATTTACATGTCGCCTACTCGCATTTTATCCCCCCGTGCCTAATCTCTATTTCGTGCAGTTGACCAGTTTCTTTGCTGCGGTACATGCTTATGGAATCACAAATGTCTACTTTGCTGTCTTTGCAGAACATTACCAAATGCCGATAGATGCATGACTGGACTGGGAATAGTCAATATTGGATAGGTATAACGAACTTGTAGCTCTTTCTACAAGCTTGTGCTGCATGATAAGTTCCGTACTGATAAAGATGCTTAAACATGAGCAACACATTGCCAGTCTAGCGACGATTTGGAAAAGAAATGTTTGACTGGTTCAGAGACTAAACAGCAGCATGCAATGATGCAAAAGAAGCTTCATGTTGATATAAATTTGCAAAAAGCCAAATACAGTTAAACATCGATCATTTGATCCGATGAGCAGCCGATCACACCATCTTTTTCTTTTTGTTGTCTTCTGTACATTTTCCTCCGCCAATCACGTTACATCAAGAACAAGGGCAACGACAATAACTATGGTTATATGTGCGCTACCAGGATAGAATGATAGATAGACGTACTTCATAGTTCATACATTTAAATTCATGATTTCATGCTAAGTAGCAGGAAGTCTTGTGTTATTCTCATGTTAGTTTCTTGATTTCGGAGGAATAAATGTTTGAAGGAAAAATTTCAGTTTAGTACCCTGAGGTTTGATGGTAACATCATGTCAATCCGTGCCATTTCAATTTGATCAACAACACCCCTGTGCTTTTAATTTCAATCAGCCGTGTTCAAATTTTACTGTGCCGTCCAAATAAGACGTTTAGTTTGACGGAGGGGCCCACTTAAAGGGCTAAAAATGTCATTTCAAAAATATTTTCTTCTTTTCTCCTCCTCTCTGATGGTTTCTCTCTCTTTCTCTCTTTCTCTCCTCCCTCTCTGTCCTCTCCTCCTCTTGTCTTCTCCGATCGAGCTCTCTCCTCACCTCAGCCTCCATCGCCTTCTTCTTTCTCTCCCTCCTGTACTCTGCATAGTCGTTCGACTTGGCTAGATCGTACTCTTCTGGCATCTTCATCTTTGTCTTCTGGGATTTTTCGGTTTCGTTTTTCCGTTTTGGTCTCTCCCCCTAGGAATGGATCGGAGAATGGCCAAACTGATTGGAGGTGTTTGGCTTGGGATTATCGATCTCCATAGACGACATCGACTTGGGATTGTCGATCTCCATAGACGACATCGTCTGGTTCTGGTTCTCTGTTTGGCTTGGGATTGTCAATCTTCGATGTTTCTGCATTTTCCGGTGACTCCGACCACTGTTTGACTTGCATGTGGTATGAAAATTGATCCCCTCGTCATGCACTCCACTTTAGTCTACTTAGTTTTTCAATTCGATCGATTTTGACTGATTTTGGTTTTGGGGTTGCTTCAGCCTCGTGGCTGTCTTTGACGCCGGCAAGTTTTTCCGGCACTTCTGGGCTTGTTCTGGCTTGACAACACTTGTGGATCAAACATTGAGAAGCTTGCGGGGTTGCAGCATCAAACATCATCAGTTCATCATCAACCCAGTTTCGGCAGTGAGTCAGGGGAGCTGAATTCGGTTGATCGATCGATGTCGATTTTCGAAGGTATTTCCCAAACTTTGAATCAAAGTGTGGAAGTTGAATGTATTGTGGTTGATTAAGTTCAGATCGAGTTCTCCCTGGTTATTGCTTTTATCAGATTGCAGTAACTATACTAGTTATTTGAGTTGAGAAGGAAATTTGGATGAGTTAATGAATTTGTTATTGGTTTTTGGACTGGAATTGGTTACTTGCGTTGTATGCTGATTGTAAAGTGTAGTAGAAAATGGTGATTTGAGTTTGTTTCAGATTTGGTGGTTAATTTGCAGGTGAATTGGGATATGTATCAATGTTAGGGCTTGAATTTTTGTGATGCAAGAGACAATCAGATTCGGTGTAGTGTGATCGCCGCTCGTGGCGGCGAGCAAGGAATCGAATTCAGGATTTGCCAAAAGTTGGCGGAGGCCACCTCAACATTCCCTTCATCTTCATTTGGATTTGTTGGGCGCCGGAGATAGTTGCGGGGAGAGGAGGATCAGAGGAAGAGAAGAATAAGAGTGTATTTTTTTAATGTGGAAATTAAGTGAAATGTCGAATTTACCCCTATATCTGGGCCCACTAGCTGAGTTTGTCGCTGCCACGTCAGCATTTAACGTCTAATTTGGACGGCACAGTAAAATTTGGACACGGCTGATTGAAATTGAAAGCACAGGGGTGTTGCTGATTAAATTGAAAGGGCAGAGACTGACATGATGTTACCCCCAAACCTCAGGGTACTAAACTGAAATTTTTCAATGTTTGAACTTAAGACTTCATTCAATATTAGGTAAAACAATACGACCAAGTGATTTTTGTGTTAAGAGTTAATTACTTTACTTAATTCAAGATACTATCACAGTGATTATGAAAATCTTAAAAAAATTTGTCATAAAGAAAACAGTTGTATTGTAAAGTATTATGTGACTTGCCATAGTGCTGTAATTAAACAGACGTTTAGGGTTACGGTTACGATTACTATTACATTTTCACTGTTCTTGTGACATATGCAGTGCAGCGATGTTGTTCGACATCAAGTCACATCCTGGTTACCTTTCATTCTAGATGCGTCTGTGCATCTTATTATCATTTATTATTTTTTCTTTATTATAGATGCGTTTGTGCATCTCGTTATGCTTTATTGTTTTCTTTCGATGCTTTTGTATCGCTCCATGTAACCCCCTGTTATCACTTAATATAGTCTGTCGTCTTTCTTTAAAAAAAAAAAAAAAAAAAAACAGACGTGCTAAAGTAATTTTGTTGAATAACTTGGTCTTTTGGTGAGAAGGAGAGCTAAAAAGCTCGGAATAATAACAATCTAAGTAACTATCCGATGTGACCTTAAGATGACATATTCTTTCAACTTAAACTACATGTACTTCTACATTTAACTGATTTAAGATTGTATACACACATATTGTAAGGAATATATGAGGACACATCAGGAGGCTATCTTGTTTTTTTCTTTCTCTTTTATGATAAAAGTCAGGAAAAATCACTATATTTCTTATGCAAAAAGAAAATATAGAAGGAAGGAAGGAAGAAAAAATGACCAAGAAATACACAAAGAGAAAGATTAGTTGTAGCACTTGAGTTGTTTATATGATCCAAAAAAAAAATATATACCTCCCAGCTAGGATGGGTTCCAAACCCCTTTTCTTTTCTTTTTTTAAAAAAGAGGAACGCGCCTCACGCTCTAAAAACCTAGAAGCTTTGCCCGTGTTTTCTTTCGTTCTCATCTGGATGTGCAGCTGCGCAGGTGCCGGCTTTTGGCCGCCCCGGCGCAAGTTGTGTGCGGCCAGACGGGTTGCCTGTTTTATGAGCGTATCCATTGCTCGGAGGCTGGAGTCAGAGAGTGCATTTCATCTCTCTCGGTGTAAGGAGGCCGTTGTATCTAGAGCTGTGTCGGGGTTGAGGATTGAGATCGGACCGACTTTGGATCTTAGTTGGATTAGAACGGCGTCTTGCTGCGGTCGGGGGTGTACCGAGATCGACGGTTTGCTGGTTGGGATCGTTTGCTTGACGGCGATTCTCTGTTGTTCGAATAGGGTACTGATGTAGATCCATGGGTTTTGGGTGGTTGGGACTGCGGCGGTGCGCTGGGACTGGCAGAAGGAGGCGTGCTGGTGGTGGGGCGACGATTCTGGTGCAGTGGTCGACTTGGGCCGAGAGGGGGATGCACCTTGCTAGCCTAGTTAATTGGGCCTAGGTATTGCTAGTGGACCTGGAAGTTGTCTTTAGGCCTCTTTTGGCCTGGTTTTTGTTTTATTGCTTTATGTTGCTGTTATTTTTTAGTTAGAAGTTAATAAGTCCCTCCCGAGTTGGGGTAGGGCGTAGAGGGCTGTGTTCCGAGCTGCACACCTTGTGTGCCTTGTCTGCTCTAAGTAGGCGGCGAGTTCCTTGGTTCGTCAAATGGTCGCAACCTCCTAGTGGTAGGGTGAAACTAAGTGTCGTCGGATTTATCTTCGGGCGGCAACATAGCGAGAAAGCTGTGCTTATGGTAATTATGCTACGTTGTAATCATGTTATATATCGAGTTATCTTTCCATTATGTCATCGCTATGTCAAAGCAAATAGAGTAGCCATAAGAGCACTATTTGCTAGTTGGTGTCTGGTTGAATACATTTTTTTGATAGACTCCTGATATTATTTCGGGTCATTCTCTAGATGCTTATTATAAGGGGTTTAGGCTCAATGTCCCCTTCTTGTATTTGATGAAACTAAGCTTGAGGGCAGCCTCACCAGCTATTTATTTTTAAAAAAAAATGCTTTACCACAATTTGTGTGGATGAAAATAAAAGAAAAAATATAAAAGTCAAACACCACGGTCTTTTCAAAGTATTTTCTATTTTTCATCGCAAAATCACAAAATCCAAAAATATAAAAGCCACTCAAACAAACCACGAGAAGAGTCGCATTAGGGTCGGGTTGAGTTCAGAAACCCGGAGAACCCGGCCACCCATATAAAACCCAAGCAACAAAAACAACCAAGCAAATGAAGTAAAGCGCACTAAGGAACAATTTTTAACACGTATTATTTTCCCGAACCAAGATTATTATTATTTTATATTTTAGCCTTGGGAGAGTGGCCAACACCTTCTTCTTATTTTGTGTTAAGGAAATCCCATTTATAAAATCACAAAAACTTCTCCCTTCTTACCCCCTTTCTTAGATCTCTCTCCCTTGTTCGCTTTTCAGAGAGGGTTCCAGATCTCGCAGCGATTCGAATCCCACCGCAGGGTTCGAAGCGCTCTATCTCCCTCTCTCTCTTTCTCTCTCTTACTTCGCTTGTGGATTCACGGCTTGAATCGCACCAGTAGATCCGAGCCTTCGGTTCTGAGCCGTCGATCTGCGCAACCATGGCGGCGGCTAACGCTCCGATCACCATGAAGGAGGCCTTAACGGTTAGTTCTCGGCTCTGATTCGATGCTCGATTAGTTCAATTTGTTGTTACAGCTCTGTGTTCTTAGCTCAGATAGCTGTTTTCTGGTCAAATTGTGCTCGATTCGTAGTCTGAACTTCGTTTTTTATTGCTTTAGTTCGCGTCAAGCTTCAGATAGATCTGTTAGTCTGAAGTTTATTGTCTCTGTTCAGATCTGATAGTTTAGCTCACTAGGAATTGCTTACTTTAGCCAGTAGCTTTTGAATACGAGTAGATGTATACTTGGGGGTTTTGACTGTTATGAAAAGTGATTGATGAGTTCATGTGATCTGATCTGATTGCAGCTTCCGAGCGTTGGGATTAATCCGCAATTCATAACGTTTACACATGTTACTATGGAGTCCGATAAGTACATATGTGTTCGGGAAACAGCGCCGCAGAATAGTATTGTGATTATTGATATGAGTATGCCGAATCAGCCTTTGAGGAGGCCTATCACCGCCGACTCTGCACTTATGAATCCAAACTCCAAAATCCTTGCTTTGAAAGGTAGGTTATAACTTATTACTATGTATTGACATTGATAAATGGTCATGGTTAGCTTTTTGGTATTGATCTTAATGTGGTGGATGCACGATACAATATGCTTCTGCTTCAACTTGTTGAACCTCAGTTTACTTAATTATGAGTGCATAATTTGTGTTACATTTAGTGGAACCATGAGCAACTATTATATGCAGTTCAAGTGTTTGCATTAGTTAAATTTCTGGTTCTTGCGTCTAATCAATTTACATCAAATGAGTTTTGATATGGTCAGTAGAAGATATACAGTAATTTGTTGATCGTTGCTTTAGTTTGTCTTTCCTTTTTGTTTAAATGCGTTGTTGCTTTAAGCCACTTCACAACACAATTCTAGTGTTGCATCTGTTTACTGTCCTTTTATTGGCATTTCGGAAGTACTTTGGTATTAGGGATCACTACTTTACATTTCAAAAAATTAAGGTTATTTAACTACTTTTTAGATGATCATTGAGACTCCAAAAAACTATTATATGGACAGTAGTGATTATTGTTGTTAGTGCTGGATTCTTGATATTCTGTATTAGTAAATTTTGCTCATGTATTTTCTTATGCATTTGAAGCTCAAGTCCAGGGAACTACTCAGGACCACCTTCAAATTTTTAACATTGAGATGAAAGCAAAACTGAAATCACACCTTATGCCTGAGCAGGTACTCACTTCATTGCTTACTAATTAGTACATGTTTTCAAATTGTAGTTAGTTGCATGTTTTCGGATCTGAACATATCCTCATTACTTTCTGTGTAGATTGTCTTTTGGAAATGGATAACCCCAAAGATGTTGGGTCTTGTCACACAGACTACAGTATATCATTGGTCAATTGAAGGTAAATATGCCTTAATCCTCTTATTTGAGTATCATGTTTCATACTCTTTTGGTTCTGTTATTGGAAACATTTACACTTATGGTTTGCATCTCCCTTGTAGGTGAGTCTGAACCAGTAAAGGTATTTGAGCGAACAGCTAATCTGGCAAACAATCAGATCATAAATTACCGTTGTGATCCTTCTGAGAAGTGGTTGGTTCTGATTGGAATTGCTCCTGGTGCTCCTGAGGTGTGTTGTTAGGTTTATTAATCCCTGTGCACATAAGAGTGACCAGTTCTCATTTAAGGACCTTCTTATATCTGCTTCATACGTGAAACCATGTTTTTTTACTGAAATAATACAATATTAATTGCATGGTGGTGGGATGTGTGATCCAAGCATTTGAATGGCTTTAGCTAGTGTTGCAATCCCAATAAACATCAATATAGGCATGGTCTTGCAGATTTTGTGCAGCATTTGCTAAAATTTTAGGGTTTTTCTTCATCCTGATTTCAAATTTCTGTTCTATGAATCTTATGAATGTTCTGAATGTCATCCGTTGTATAGACTCTTGCTTAATGAGTGTTTGTGGCCAGACATCTAATTGTCCGTTTTTCTATCTGTAATTGAATATTTTGACTTCTGCTCATAATTGTTCAGTACAATACTCTGGCACTATATCCTCATTTCTGATATAAAGTTTGCAATATCTCTGGAGACTCCTGAAGAAAATGCAACCTTTATGTTCTAAGACAAACTTTGCTTTACTGCTTCTGATGTTTAATCTTGTTTTGTTTTCAGAGGCCACAATTGGTTAAAGGGAACTTGCAACTCTTCTCGGTGGATCAGCAGCGCAGTCAAGCTCTTGAAGCGCATGCCGCATCCTTTGCCCAGTACAAGGTGTGCAACTTTCCCTATCGCATTCCTACTCTTTATCTATTCTCTTCCCCCTTTGCACACATGGACAAATAGTTTCGTTGAACTTTATTGTTTTGAACAGGTTCCAGGGAATGAGAATCCTTCCATTCTGATTTCCTTTGCCACTAAGACACTCAATGCTGGACAGATTACATCCAAGTTACATGTTATTGAGCTTGGTGCCCAGCCAGGTTGGTGCACATATTGTACTAAAAGTTACATATATGCTAGCAACACCTGGATTATCGTTGTGTTTGAACATGCATTTGTTTCTTTATCCAAAGTCTCCCAGTTTGTGAGGACAGATCATATTTTCTTGTATATTGGACTAGAAAACCTTATTTATGATTAGTGGTAATCAGTTGATGAGATGTTGACTACATCTGCTGGGACTCCTTTTAGAAGGAATTTATAGGGTCATAAGATAGATCTAGAATGGGTAAAAAAATTTGAATAGATGGTAGTCTTTTTCCTACGTATGTATATCTCACTGATTTAAAAGAAGAAATAATGAGTTTGACTGTGTCTGCAGGGAAGCCATCTTTTACAAAGAAACAAGCAGATCTTTTCTTTCCTCCAGATTTTGCAGATGATTTCCCAGTTGCCATGCAGGTATGGAATTTGCTGATGCTTCGTACTCATCTTGGTTAAAAATTATAATATACGAATCTCAACAACAAATTTGTTAATTTTGCAGATGTCTCACAAGTACAGTTTGATTTATGTAATTACAAAGCTGGGGCTTCTATTTGTATACGACTTAGAGACAGCTAGTGCAGTTTACAGAAATAGAATTAGTCCAGATCCAATTTTCTTGACGACAGAAGCTTCATCAATGGGAGGGTTTTATGCTGTTAATAGGCGGGGCCAGGTGTTGTTGGCTACCATTAATGAGCAAACAATTGTGCCTTTTGTCAGTGGTCAGGTGTGTTTGAATTTTTCTCCTTCCTTTTGTGGTATCACATTAGCAGCATTATGTGATGTGCTTAGGTACTTTGTTTTGATTTCATTTGCAGTTAAACAATTTGGAGCTTGCCGTCAATCTGGCAAAAAGAGGAAATCTTCCTGGTGCTGAGAATCTGGTAAGCCATTTTAATTTTCGATGTTGAGTTGTGTAGGAAATAGTCTTCTATGACAACTTGGAAATCTTATGTTATTTCTGCTGTATCTCTTTTATTTTTTATTTTATTCTTATTTTTTTAATACCGTATGAATGAACTAATAGAGTAGGATGAGGGGGGTAAGGTAAGGGATGTTGGGCCTTAATTTCTAAGGTGGCCAGCAACTTCTCCTTGGTCAACTGGGTTATACTTGGCTATCTCCCTGATTTCTGTCAAATTCCTGATATGCCTACTTGAACATTACAGGTTGTCCAGCGTTTCCAAGAACTGTTTGCCCAAACCAAGTACAAAGAAGCTGCCGAACTGGCTGCTGAGTCCCCACAAGGAATTCTTCGTACACCGGATACAGTTGCTAAATTTCAGGTTTGTTTGCGTAAAAAGTTGTATATGTTTTTCTTTTGCTATTATTTTTGTAGGTTCAGATCATACTTCCTTTATGTTTCTCTGGAATGAAATTCAATATTTTCCTGTAATCTTGCAGAGTGTTCCTGTCCAAGCTGGGCAAACACCCCCTTTGTTGCAATACTTTGGGACACTCTTAACGAGAGGGAAGCTCAATGCCTTTGAGTCATTGGAATTGTCACGTCTTGTTGTGAACCAGAACAAGAAGAATCTTTTGGAAAACTGGTTGGCAGAGGACAAACTGGAATGCAGTGAGGAACTAGGAGATCTTGTGAAGGTATTATTTGCAATATAAATTAAGCACATTCTTTTAGATTTGTCCATATGTGGTCACTGTAGCCTTAACATCATGTCTGATATTTTCCTTGCAGACTGTGGATAATGATCTGGCTTTGAAAATATACATTAAAGCCAGAGCAACTCCAAAAGTTGTTGCAGCTTTTGCTGAGCGAAGGGAGTTTGATAAAATCCTGATCTACTCAAAGCAGGTGAAGAAATTTGTTTTATGTTGTAATGGCTTTTTAAGTTTTGTTTATGTGTTGATTTCTAATGATATCCATTTTTCCTTGCTTTAGGTTGGCTACACACCTGACTATCTGTTCCTTTTGCAAACAATTCTCCGAGCAGACCCGCAGGTATTCAAAGAATATTCGATACGCTTATAGTTGCTATTCTAGTCCTTTAAAGTTGAAGGCATAGTAAGATCTTTGGTCATTTGTTCTGTGAAGGTTCTGTTCACATTGAAGTAGTTTGTTAAGAACCCAAACAACTGTATTTAGGTTGGGGTAGAATTTCATGTTAGATCTTTTTAATATTTAATCTAAACTATGATTTTTGAATGTAGGGTGCTGTTAATTTTGCATTGATGATGTCCCAAATGGAGGGTGGTTGTCCTGTTGATTACAACACCATTACAGATCTCTTTCTTCAGGTTTGTATATTAATAATTAAGTCATATACTATGCTTTGTCATATTATATCAGAAGAATATGCCTCATGCTTTTTTTGTTTCTGTAGAGGAATCTGATTCGTGAGGCAACCGCTTTTCTACTGGATGTTTTGAAGCCAAATCTCCCTGAACACGCCTTCCTGCAGACAAAGGTTTCTATGCTCAAAGCTATGTATTACTTGATTGTAGCCATATCTACAGATGGTTGACCTTTTTCATTGGTCCAGGTCCTCGAGATTAACTTGGTTACTTTTCCAAATGTGGCTGATGCCATTTTAGCCAATGGTATGTTCAGTCATTATGATCGTCCTCGAATTGCCCAGTTATGTGAAAAAGCTGGTCTTTATGTGCGAGCTTTGCAAGTAAGATGTCTTCTTCTGATTTCATAGATTAAGTTTTTTCTCTTACCGTGTTTTACCTCAAAATGTCAGCGACACTAATTTTTTTTTATTCTGGTGCAGCACTACTCCGAGTTGCCTGATATTAAACGTGTCATAGTGAATACACATGCAATAGAGCCGCAGTCACTAGTAGAGTTTTTTGGTACCTTGTCAAAGGAATGGGCATTGGAGTGTATGAAGGATCTCTTGCTGGTCAATTTGAGAGGCAACCTTCAGATAATTGTGCAGGTACACTTTCTTCTTGCCACTGTCATGTTTAAAATATCTAGAGCATTAAATGAAGAAAACTAAGGCATGTCTGCACAGGTTGCTAAGGAGTACTCTGATCAGTTGGGTACTGATCAATGCATGAAGCTGTTTGAGCAGTTCAAGTCATATGAAGGATTGTACTTCTTCCTCGGATCATTTTTGAGTTCAAGGTATTCTGTTGTAGAATATAGACTACTGATTTACTGTTCCCTCCCTTTTTTCAGAGGAACATCCAGTTTATTCTTGATTTTGATGTACTTCCTAATTGTTGGACAGTGAGGATCCTGAAATCCACTTCAAGTACATTGAGGCAGCTGCCAAAACTGGACAAATTAAAGAGGTCGAGAGAGTTACTAGAGAATCAAATTTCTATGATGCAGAGAAAACAAAGAACTTTTTAATGGAAGCTAAGCTCCCTGATGCACGACCCCTTATCAATGTTTGCGACCGTTTTGGTTTTGTTCCAGATCTCACCCACTACTTGTACACAAACAATATGCTCCGTTACATTGAGGGTTACGTTCAAAAGGTATTATATTCGTCTTTTTTTTACTTTTAAAATTGTGGAGTAATTATTCTTATATTGATGCTGTTTTACTGATTTCATAGGTGAATCCTTCAAATGCTCCTTTAGTTGTGGGACAGTTGCTAGATGACGAGTGCCCTGAAGATTTTATCAAAGGCTTGATCCTTTCTGTACGTTCATTGCTTCCAGTGGAGCCCCTTGTGGAGGAATGTGAGAAGAGGTGTGATACTAATACTAATCTGTCCTTTTTTTTGGTTGAATTCTCACTCTTTGGATCATGTTTTTCCTCAATCTATACGGAATTTATTTTTCTTTTTTCTTATCATTAGGAATCGACTTCGTTTACTCACTCAGTTCTTGGAGCATCTTGTGAGTGAGGGAAGCCAGGATGTGCACGTCCACAATGCGTTGGGTAAAATCATCATTGATAGTGGAAACAATCCTGAACACTTCCTTACCACAAACCCATATTATGATTCTCGTGTTGTGGGTAAATATTGTGAGAAACGTGATCCTACTCTGGCTGTTGTTGCTTATCGACGTGGACAATGCGATGATGAGCTTATCAATGTTACAAATAAAAACTCTTTGTTTAAATTACAAGCAAGGTCAGTGATACTTTTTATCTTATATATATATATATATATATATATATATATATATATTTCTTACATCCGCGGCTTTTTTGTTTCGGCATTTTCATTTACGAATTATTTGTGAACAGATATGTCGTTGAGAGGATGGATGAGGATCTTTGGGCTAAAGTTCTTGACCCTGAGAATGAATTTAGAAGACAACTTATTGATCAAGTGGTTTCTACTGCCTTGCCCGAAAGCAAGAGCCCAGAACAAGTTTCTGCGGCTGTTAAGGCTTTCATGACTGCTGATTTGCCCCATGAATTAATTGAGCTTCTTGAAAAGATTGTGCTTCAAAACTCTGCCTTCAGTGGGAACTTTAATCTGCAAAATCTGCTCATTTTGACAGCCATCAAGGCAGATCCGTCTAGAGTTATGGATTATATTAATAGGCTAGACAATTTCGATGGACCTGCAGTTGGGGAAGTAGCTGTGGAAGCCCAACTGTATGAGGAAGCATTTGCAATTTTCAAGAAGTTCAACTTGAATGTCCAAGCTGTCAATGTCTTGCTGGATAATATCCGAAGCATTGATAGGGCTGTAGAATTTGCATTCCGTGTTGAAGAGGATGCTGTTTGGAGTCAGGTTGGAAAGGCTCAACTCCGGGAGGGACTTGTGAGTGATGCGATTGAGTCATTTATTCGGGCGGATGATGCCACACAATTCTTGGATGTTATTCGAGCTTCTGAAGATGCAGATGTTTACCATGACTTGGTGAGATACCTTCTGATGGTTAGGCAGAAGACAAAAGAGCCGAAGGTGGACAGTGAGCTCATTTATGCATATGCCAAGATTGATAGGCTGGCTGACATTGAAGAGTTCATTCTTATGCCAAATGTTGCCAATCTTCAAAATGTTGGTGATCGCCTATATGATGAGACCCTCTATGAGGCTGCAAAAATAATTTATGCTTTTATATCCAACTGGGCCAAGTTGGCTGTCACACTTGTCAAGCTCAAACAATTCCAAGGTGCTGTTGATGCAGCACGAAAAGCCAATAGTGCGAAGACATGGAAGGAAGTTTGCTTTGCTTGTGTTGATGCTGAGGAGTTCCGCTTAGCTCAAATATGTGGTCTCAACATCATTATACAGGTAATTTGTTGTGTTTATACATTTCTCTTATATATTTTTCAATGGATCCTCAGCTACAGTCATTGCATGCTCCGAGTTGGTTGGTGGCAAGTTCCCATGCTAATTGTATCCGTCTTGCAGAATATTTGCTCTTGCTATTCTAACAAGGCTGTGTGTTATTTCAATTTATAGGTGGATGATTTGGAGGAGGTCAGTGAATTCTACCAGAATAGAGGATGCTTCAATGAGCTAATTTCTCTAATGGAAAGTGGTCTTGGCTTAGAACGTGCACACATGGGAATCTTTACTGAATTGGGGGTTCTGTATGCTAGATACCGTCCTGAGAAACTTATGGAGCACATCAAACTGTTCTCAACTCGTTTAAATATTCCCAAGCTCATTCGAGCTTGTGATGAGCAGCAGCATTGGAAGGAGCTAACCTATTTATATATTCAATATGATGAGTTTGATAATGCTGCAACAACCATCATGAATCATTCCCCTGAAGCCTGGGATCACATGCAGTTCAAAGATGTGGCAGTTAAAGTTGCAAATGTGGAGCTATATTATAAGGCTGTGCACTTTTACTTGCAAGAGCATCCAGATCTCATTAATGATATTCTAAATGTGCTTGCTCTCCGTGTAGATCATACACGTGTGGTGGACATTATGCGAAAGGTAATTGATTTTGCATGCACTATTCAATGGAACTTTGGTTACTAGGGAAAAGAGACTGGAAGTAGTTTCTATTTGGCTATCATCTGATATTCTTTTGCATTTAAAATGTCAGGCTGGGCACCTACTCCTTGTGAAGCCATACATGGTTGCTGTTCAGAGCAACAATGTCTCAGCTGTGAATGAGGCTTTGAATGAGATATATGTTGAAGAGGAAGACTATGAAAGATTGCGTGAATCAATTGATTTACATGACAGCTTTGATCAAATAGGTCTTGCTCAGAAGGTACGGCTCATTTGATTTCTAGCCTATTATCTGTAAATGTGTTAATGTGCAGGAGAGTCAATTCCTTTGTCCTAATTTATACATGTGGCAAGAGCCTTACACCATTTCTTTGGTCAGATTGAAAAACACGAGCTTCTGGAAATGAGGCGCGTTGCTGCTTATATTTACAAGAAAGCTGGAAGGTGGAAGCAGTCCATTGCATTATCAAAGAAAGACAAACTTTACAAAGATGCCATGGAGACAGCCTCACAGTCTGGTGACCGTGAACTTGCGGAGGAATTGCTAGTTTACTTCATTGAACAGGTACAGTTTATTATCAGAAAAAGGCTGATGTTATCAACTTGACAATTTTGATGATTTATAAGACGCTTATGCTTATATATGTGTATGTACTTTTTTGTCAAATTGCAGGGAAAGAAAGAATGCTTTGCGTCATGCCTCTTTGTCTGTTACGATTTGATTAGGCCGGATACTGCCCTTGAACTTGCTTGGATGAACAACATGATAGACTTTGCCTTCCCATATCTGTTACAGGTAATTCTTGTTATCAACTATTTATTGGAAGTAAAAGGGGCTAATCAGTTGTCTGCTTTGTATGTGGCATTTGGAACAACCTTCTACGGTTCTACCTTTATTAATGATTTGTTATGATTCTGTTTTGCAGTTCATCCGTGAATACACTGGTAAAGTCGATGAATTGGTGAAGGACAGAATTGAAGCCCAGAAAGAGGTCAAGGAGAAGGAGAAGGAAGAGAAAGAAGTTATAGCACAGCAGGTACTCACTTTGAATTTCCCTTCTCCTATTCCTTTAAAGAAAGTGGCTCTTCTGTAAACTTCTTTTCCACTCTTCTTTCTTCCTTGGTTTACAATGTGGTTTATTGATTTGTTGTTGCAGAACATGTATGCACAGTTGTTGCCTCTTGCTTTGCCTGCTCCACCAATGCCTGGTATGGGAGGAGGGTATGGTCCTCCGCCTCCAATGGGAGGAATGGGGATGCCTCCGATGCCGCCTTATGGCATGCCACCAATGGGCAGTAGCTACTGAGATGTGTTGAAATATTGTTGTGAAACTTGATGGTGAATTTGGTGTTATAGTAGGGCAACCTGTCTGATAGAACATTGCATTTTAGTGTAATTTTATGGGGCTTCCCTGCTCTTCGTTTTTGTTTTTGTCGTCATTTGTTTTGATGGGTTGAGAGGGTGCAGTTTAAATAATTGTGTCAATAGGTTGTGTGGATAGGAAAGTCTTGTAATATTCTTTTGTAGCACAGAGGCATTGTTCTTTTTTGGATGGTCAATGAGGGCGAGCTTAGAATTTTCTCCTCTGTATTAATTTGTTCTGTTTTTCAATCTTTCCCGAGTATAATACAAAACAGTACACTGATGATTTTGGAATGCTTTAGTTCCACTATTCAATATATGTTCAAATTGATTTAACTGCAGCGTTTTTACTCATATACCTTGTGCTGCACCTTTCTTTTTGCGATTAAAGAACGAAACATGGAAATTTGCAGATAGCTTATATAACGATCATTAGGTAAATGGGTGTGGCTAGGGTTGTTTGCAGATAGAGTTATATAAGCTATCTGCCTCCATTGTAAGAGAATCTATCGATGAATGAAAAATCAGTTTTATCTACTTATTTTCTTTAGCTTTCTCTTAGTTCCTTTCCTTTGCAATGTCGTTTCTTTCTCTTAGTTCCTTTCCTTTGCAATGTCGTTTCATGGCTACGATCCCGGGGATCGTAACATAGCTCTGGTGGGTATTTCACCCAAGGCTCCAAGGTCGAAGTGTGCAGCAGAGAAAAAGGAAGGTAGAAGCAAATCATTATGAGGAAAGCCAAAGTTTGAGGGCGCAGCAAAAACAAACGGAGGTCCGACAGTCGAACCAACCCACAGCTGCTAATTAGAAGATACCAACACTCTAATCACGTGCTCGGCACGTGACCGTAGAATGAACGCAACTCAGTGCCAACTTTTGCAGATTTTGAAAGATTCTGTATCACTTTCTGATAGACTGATACAGAATCCGGTAATAAAATTATGTACCGTATTTGAACCTATGCCGAACTTGTAATGTCAATTTAATTCTCTCTCTTCTAATTTAGATTAGGAATGTCGATTTCATTTGTATAGAAACTAGGATAGCAAATTATTCGTTTCCTATTAGGAATAAGTTTGCACCTAAAACAACTCTCTATACAACGGAATATTAAGATTTATGTTCCTATAAATAGAGAGCTCCTAGCTTCAGTTATAGAGGAATCAACTCGAAGCTAGGATAGGAAACTGCATGCATACTAAACTTGATGTTACTCGATTTCGTGCTATTTGTCAACAAAAGCAATCGTCTACTCATATGGAGGAAATCAAGGTTCCCATCCAAGTTCGCATTCAGGATCAAAATTCGGTATACACATTTGTCTCATCCTTTTCAAAGAAAAAAAAAACTCCCAAATAATGAGTGATGGGAAGATATATATAGGAGGAGAGAGAATTGAAGGAAAGTAAAGGAATAGAAAAAATTAGTAGAGGATTGAATGAGTGTGAGGGGAAATAAAAAAAAAGTGTTATAACTATGATACACGGTGAATTTAATTTTAAATAGGAGTCACTGTCTAATTCAAAGTTTAGGGCATGTTAAGAGAAATATAAGGAACGATTCTTTCTGTCGACCCTAAAGGGGTGTTTCGTTTTTGTACTGCTTGCTGAATTTTAATGAAAGGGCTGACCTATTTCCATAAAAAAAAGAGAAATAGGTTAGGATAGGATCCAAATTCATATTTCTTCGTTTTTTTTTTTTTTTTTTTGACTTTGTCAAGGGGAACCCAAATGCTTCCTATGCCCAAGATAAACCCCTTCGTTCTTCTTACTTATATCTATATACATTAATGGTTCTTCAAAGCTAAGTAATTGCTTTAGTTTAAGTCTTTAATTCCTAAATAGATTGTCAACTATATACAAACTCTTCTACATTTAATTTCCACCTAAAAGGATACTATGTGATTGTATTCTTCACTTCTACATGGTACTTGGTGTTCCACATCCTAAATTTCTACAGCTGTTCTTAAATTTGTTATGTCATTGATTGTTCAAGAGAAGTTGCAAGAAACGGATAGAGAAATAGAAAATAAATGGGCATATGTGGATGGTAAAAAGATGGAGGTAATATTTAGTAGAGATGTCTTTGTTTTTTTTTTTTCCCCTCGACCGTGTTTGTTGTGATTTCTTATTATCATCTTAAACAGGTGTCATGCTATCGAATTGAACCACCTAGACTATTTATAGGCCGTGGGAAGCACCCAAAGGTTTATTAGTTTTCTTATTTTATGAGTTTTCATAATTTAGTGTTGTTAATATTCTTTTATAAACATGTATATGTGTTGGACTTGATATTTACTATTGTTATGGTTTCAGAATGGAATGTTAAAAAGACGAATCAACCCAAGTGATGTTATCATCAACATTGTATCTCCAATGTCAGACTCCACGCTGCCCCGTTCCTAGATGGTATGTATAAAGTTTTCCTTTACTATTCTACATATCAAATACTTTTATGAGACAACATGAAATTAATATGTGATATATATGTAGTTGGAAGAAAGTTGTACGCGATCCTCATCTTAAATGGCTCACATATTGGAAAGATTCAATTTCCGGGAGAAGAAAGTACATGAACTTGAAATATTGCAGCAGTATGTTTGACATTTCAAAATTTAACACCGCGAGGGAACTAAAGGTATTGAGATGAAAATAATATTTTAATATTTTCAAATAAATTAGAATTGTGTTGTTAACTTGTTGATATCAAACCTTTATTTTGAGTATAGATCAATCAAGCAAAGATCAAGCAACAATACACAGTGGATTTCACAAGTCCAAATCTTGTGGATAAGCAATGTGCAATTGTTACATATCTTATTGATACATTAGCTTTAAGACCTGGACATGTTAAGGTAACCGTTTCTATTCTAAGTACAAATATAATTGAAATTTGTTTTCCTTTATGAAGTTGAGTTAGTGCTTAAAGTTTATACATAATTATTTGTAGGACGAACAAATTACTGCACCTACTGTTGGATGTTGCACGTTAATGGTGAAAAACGTAATTTTACATGAACGTACCCTCATGTTTGGAGGTAATGTGTTTATAGGAATTTGAATTAAAGTTTATGACTTTATTTACCTCTTTTAATGGACATCCAACTTTGTTATTGACAAAAATCAGTTTCGCTTTACTGGGAAAACATCAGTCGACTACGAGAATGAGGTTGAAGTTGAAAACCTTGTATTTAATTGCATTAAAGAATTCCAGCTTGGTGAGTAGATATGTTACATATGTGAAATCCAAGTCCAAAGTTAACTTTTATTTCCTGGTCTATTTGTTAAAGGGAAATCTCCTGAAGACAATTTGGATGCCAAAAAATTGAATAGATATTTACAAAACTTGGGAAAACCTTTTGGCCTCCATTTTACAGCAAAGACATTCCGCACATTTCGAGCATCTGAAATGATGGATGATTTGGTATGCCATTGACTCAAACCTTTATTACTTGTCCTGATCTTTGTTGCTAAGGGAAAGTTTTTGCGGTCATCAGTTACTATATGCTTACTTTTTTTAAAAAAAAAAAATTTGTTTTATTAAGAAAAATAGAAGTCAAACTTATAAACAAAGTATCCACGGAAAGAGAAATTGGGGATACAAATCGCTTCACCCAAAACAAAGCGGTGGACAAATTTTGCTACTACTCCGACCAATTTTTCATTTTTCTAAGCTCTTAAACACAAAGTATTGCACAAAATTTGTCATTGATATGTTGTTTTGTAGCTATGAAGAATTTAACTGGCATTTCCAAACAATTTAGGCTTCACCAATGTTCCAGAGCTTGAATTGTCTGGGAATTCAATTTGATATAACATTACCCAAAAAAAAAAAAAAAATCTTAGGCAAAAGGTATCTAGTTCATTTAATACACTTGTTTTCAATTACAAATAATATAAAACAATGTTGTGTCAATTCGATGGTTGTCTTCTTATCGTACCTAGTTCTTTTTTTTTAGCTTTTGGGGATCTAGATTAAGATTTGTAAAATGATAAAAGAGTACAATATTATTGGAAACCAAGTTGAACTTGCACAATACATCACAACATGTCAATGGTTTTTTGTGGGGCATTCGCATGGATGTAGCCATGCTTTGTGCCAAACATGACATGATTGAGTTGTGTCTATACTCTAATATGAAGCATGCTTGGGATGAGATTAAGTGCTTAAGAGCTAGGGGTTTCAAGTTTACCAATTTAGTTTTGTTAGTAAGTAGTCAGAAGTCTTGGTGGAAAAATTGTTTCGTAAGAATTTGGAGCCTCTTGAACGAACACAATACTTTGGTGGCATAATAGGAATTAACTCGTGTTAGAGGTCTCAAAGATGCATAATTCAGAACCAACCTTACAGTAGCTGCAATACAAGGTATGTTAGCATTGGTGTCAAAAACTTCGTAATGTAATTTGAAGAAGTTTGGGTGTATATAACAAGTCAATAAGGTAGGGATCTATGCTCTGTAATACAGATTTCAAACTTTGCAATAGCCATGGTACAACACACAATAGATTATCATAAGATTAGAGTGGAGATATTATTTACATATATTCGATGAACACAGTATCGGTATTGGTTGTAAGTATCACCTAATGTTCTATATGCACGCTACAATGTAACTTTGGGGCGTAGGACAAGAAGAGTGATTTGCAAGTTTTAGATTGGTCAACGAGGTTTCTCCATCAAACACTTCTTCCATTAAAACAGAGTATATACTCAAACTTGAGTGTTTTACTTGTTGGATATAATGTAATGATGCTTTTTCATGGTTTTGATACTTTAGTTTATGTTGGATATTAATTTGGTAGGGTGCATCTCTTTTAAAGTATCTAGTAGCTGTACTTGTAGATTTTTCTGGTACACTCACTACTGATCTTGTACTACCAGAGGGCATCCCCTCTATCATAGTCCTTTGTGTATCGGTATTATATTATTGTGCAAGAGTGGTTTGTCCGTTTTGAAAAAATTAAATTTACTTCAAAGAGTGCTTCCCTAACCATATAGTTTCACAAAATTTGTCCTTATCCCCCTTGCCCAAAGTATTGAGTCCATGAGAAATATCCCTCCACAGATTTTGTCTAGAGGTTGCTGTTCATGTGGATTAGTGTTAATTTGCTTCGTTTCTTGACAGTTGAACAAGGAAGACTTGAAGGAGAAAACAGAAGAAGATAAGCTTGCTGTTTACTGGAATGCAAACAAGGAAGTTGCTATTTTTCTAAATCATCGGAGAGAAGTATCAGATTTTGAAGAGAAACAAGCTTGGGAGCTTAGCATACAGATCTTTGAACTAGAGGCAAGTATTATATCTCATTTTGCCAATTTTTGTCCATTCTTATCAATAACTTAACATACCAAATTATTTTTTGTGGGCTATAGGCGCAAAAATCAAAATTGGAGATTCAAAAAACTCATCCAAGTAATGAGTATAATGCCTCAAACCTTGGAAAACTCGAGTAAGTAATTGTTGTCTTCTTTGAGTTACTGTTGCATGGTGTCTACGACATAGGATTTCAGTTTCTAAGGTGAGTTTTATAATTTTTTTTTTCTTCAGAAAAATGGTACTCGTAATGATTGCTTTACTCATCTGATCGTTCCTACTAACATGCATCTTAAACATTGCCATTTACATAGATTTTTGACTCGTTTCTCCGAAACAAATTCATGTGGGCAATGAATGTGGAGTCTGATTTTAGATATTGAAAATGAAATCTCTTAGGTCTGTTATGTGATTTTTTGTTTTCTTTTACTAGAACTTGTTGTAGATAAAATTTCACAATTCGTTATCTCTAATTTTGTTTCTCATGTTGCAATGATATGTGAGCATTTCTTTTGTTCTGATCAAAGTAGTGGTTTTTTTTTTTTTTTTTTTTATCACATCAACAACTAGTCTTTTTGTGAGTCGAACTCACAACCTCACACTTACAAAGGGGAGACTTATGCCACTAGATCAAAGTAGTGGTTTATTGAATATTTCTTTAAAATAGCAAAAATATGAACCAAATCCAATTTTGCTTCAGAAACGCAAGTGAAAAATTGAACTTTATCTAAGAAAAGAGCATACCATTTTGACCGTTGGAGAAATTTTCAAAATTCATTTTGAGTTTTGAGTTTATTTGAGTGAAGTAATACGATAAAAGTTAAATGGTACAAATGAAAAGGTACCTTTCCATTTGAAGGGTACATATACTTCTATATAAATGATTCATTATCTACAGAATGAGAGAATCCCAGATAGTCCCAAGAAGATCCAAACCTCCAATATTCACCAGTTTCATGTTATATTACACATAAAAAACTAGTTTCTAGGGCACAATTAGTTTCTAGTAACCTTGAACCATCTTGTAAACTTTTTTTTGAATGTAATTTAGGTTGGTTTTCTTGAGTGCAAATCGAAGACCAACAACAATATGTTGGACTTCATTGTATCCTAAAGACATTTTCCCTTTGCACGCTCGATACTGTCTTAAGGAAAGTATTGCTACAACGTTCCTTAGAAGCATAAACTCTCTCATGATTCATACCCACAATTATATTCTAACATTGACTCATTGGTCAATTTTCAAAAACTTTAATGAAGGATCCTCTCTCTTCCATATTTGTCCAGGCTGTAATTGACAACAATATGACACACCACTTGCGTTCTTTCTCCCATCTATTCTTTGATTTCCTCTTCATAATCTTTCTTTTTAACAAGCAAGCTAGCTTATTTTAAAACACGTTATCAGTACGACTCTCGTATAAACTCCCGGAGATTCAAGAGTCATATGGTGCAACTTCGTTCCTACTAACCAATATCTTCATCTAAGAGTTTAACTTGCTTGTTCTTAATTTCTATAGTATTCTCCAATATTTACTATGTCAACCCAAGAGGATATGCACAATTCCAATAATGCAATAATGCAATTGCATCTACAACATTCATTGTCCCAGTCAGCATCAATAATCATGATGTTCTAAGCACCTTGCTAGACAGACATATCAATGAGGTAAGTATTATATGATTGTCGGTGAGCTATGATATGTTGGTAAGTTTTAATTCCAACATTATAAAGGTTATGGGTTCGCTTCTCACTGATATATGTAAGGGTGGGGTGGGCAAAATTTTTTTTAAAAAAAATATTTTTATAAGTTTAAATGAGGTTGTTTTTATATCCTGCCTATGTGTGTTTGAATTCATTTATCAGGTACCCATGTTGAGTTGTGTAGTAAATAGGTCTTCTACATATTGGATATATTTTGTTATTTCTGCTGTATATATATATATATATATATTTTCACCCTATGAATGAACTAAGAGGTTAAGGCGGGACTTCCCTTAAGGTGTAAGTGCCCAACAGCTTTTGATACACTGACGAGTGTATACTTATTCGGTCAAATTCCTTCTTTCTTCATACCGAGAACCTTATCAAATGCTTCCTTGTGAAGTTAACATAGAGAAATCATTGCATTCCAGGAGACTTGATTATGTTCTGCCATGGTATTAAACATCCTACATGACTCTTCAATCTCTCCGAACTTGGCACATACATGTTAAGCAGAGATCTACTAACAAACCTCGATCTCACATTCAAAGCCTCTCACAACAATTCGAGCATGCATGCACCATGCATTTTTCCCAATTCAACACAATCTAGACCAATAGATGTCTGGATAATCGCGGCATATACAAATTTGTCAGGTAAAACTCCATTGTTCACCATCTCCCTAAACAACTCAAACCCATCAAACAACAAACCATTTTCTGTAGACCCCAAAATCATGATCGTCCATGAGAACATGTTTCTCTCATACATTTCATCAAACACCTTACGAGCTGTGCCAAATTCCGAGCATTTCGAATAGGCATGGACTACATGGTTCAACAATACGAGCAAGTCTTGCTCCGAAAGATTGGATTTTGGCGCGAACCCATAAAAAGATTTTACTTGTTTCACCGAAAGATTAAGCTGATAATCAAATCTGCACGGAAGAAGAAGAATAGAAAAGAAAAGGAGCGGTATTGAGTAATTCTTTATGGAAGTTGAGGTAGGCAGAAGCAAAGAATGAGCAGGTTGAGGAAAGCCAAAGTTTGAGGGTGCAGCAAAAACAAACGGAGCTCCGACAGTCGAACCAACCCAGAGCTGCTAATTCCAACACTCTAGTCACGTGCTCGCCGTAGAATGAACGCAACTCACTTGGCACTTTGGCAGATTTTGAAAAGATACTCTCTGATACAGAATCTGGTAATAAAATTACCTACCATATTTGAACCTATGCCGAACTTGTACCCCAAGAAAGAGGGCAATTATATAAGAATGATGGTGCTTGGATCAAAGACAGCGCTTTTGTTTGTTCAGTTTTCGATAGCTTCAGTATGGTTTTGAAGTTGTCCGTGAGGTTTCTCAAATTTGCAGCTGATGTTGAGGTGACGATGGTGAAGGTGGAAGTCTCTAAGTCTGATGAGGTAGTAAAACTACGGAAGAAGCTAGAGATGACGGGCTTCCCTCTCCCACAAGATTATATTTTTATGCACAAAATGTCCGTGATGTTCGAGACGACAACGTTTGAGTGGCACAATATGTTGGACGACGAACATCATACTATAGATGTTGTTTCAGTGCCGAAGCAACCATCAACTATGGGGGACTCTATCACGGCGCTGGTGTCCATCCGTGGGAGTAAGAGTATTTCACAAAGAGACTATGAAGCAACTCAAAAGTCAAGCACAATCGTACCTGACTCCTGCCGAAAGAAGGGGGGTTTTTGGTCATTGTTTCATCAACTAGCGACAACTAGTGGCCTGTGCTTTGCTAATTTGCAGAACAACAGGAAACTATCTACGTATCCTGCTATTAGCGACAATGATACTATTTACGTTGTTGATATGTTCAAAAACAATAAATTTAAGTTGAATGTCGGTGTCATTGTCGAGGGCGAGGAAATTATGGTGAAGCTGAATCCTTTCAAAGAGGTGAAGCAGCTATGGGCTGAGCTAAAGAAGAAAAAGAGGTTATGTCTCCCACAACAGAATTGCTTCATCATGGTCCTCAATAACTGTCATTATCTTATGGACGAGGAAGTGCAGTTTGCGTGGTACTTGATGTATCATCATGGTGAGGTGGATTTGAGATACAAAGATGGTGTAGTGCAAGTTGGCAGTAGTCATACAGTTAGAGTAAAAGTCTGTCCATATAATGAGATCCTGAACAACAACTCAGAGAGCCCAGCTTCTTTTTTCGCAGTTGGACGATAGCATTCAAACATAGTATTTATTTTGTAATCGAGATAAAGAATTCCATTTACTTATATGTCATACAAATAATCTCTGTATTTTGTGATCCAATTTTTAGCTACAATGAAATAATCTCCATCTTTTGTGAATTACTAGCTACATATGTAGATACAACGTTGCTTTTGTCCTATTTTTGTTGCTCGAACAAACATAATGGCTTCGCTTGTTTGCAACGGCGTGGTTTTGCTGTCGCCAAAAACTGGCCTTTCTTTTCAGCGGCGCGAAATCTCACCAGTGAAGCACGACCTGGTGGTGAAAGTGATGGGCCGGACTGGATCCATAGGTCAGGTGACCCACGGACTTCTCAACTTTCTTGATGAGCAGAACCGGTTCGTCATGAGGAACAGATGCGGAAGCCAGAGAAGCAGGTGTGGTCCTGGCTGTGGAGGAGTGTGGTGGGGATTGGGTCAGGTTTCGGCCTGGGACGGGTCGGTTCGAAGTCGGAGGCCGATTTGGGTGGAGTGAGTTTCGAAGGATTGAAATTTAGAGGAGGAGAGAAAGAAGTCATTGTTTTGGAAATAAAAAATCTGTTTTGGAGGATTGAAATCTGGGATGCATCTGGTTTGAGCTCGTGGAGTCGTGGAGATGGACGTAAAAAGTAAAAAAAAAAAATGTTGGTTGGTGCATGCACCCCGTCGGTGCATATAATCCTCTCTCTGATGCAGAATCTGGTAATAAAATTACCTACCATATTTGAACCAATCCGAACTTGTAATGTCAATTTAATTTGTATAGAAACTAGGATAATTTGCTTTCATATTAGGAATAAGTTTGCACCTAAAACAACTCAAGCGAATCATTAAGATTTTATTTCCTATAAATAGAGAGCTCCTAGCTTCTAGCTTCTTAAGTTACAGAGGAATCAACTCTAGCTCCTAGCTAGCTTCATTCTAATATGATGGAAAAACTTCCTAATGAATTAATCGAGAGGATAGGGAACTGCATGCATACTAAACTCGATGTTACTCGATTTCGTGCTATTTGTCAACAAATGCGATCGTCTATTCCTCCATATGAGACCAAGGTTCCCAGCAAAGTTCGCATTCAGGGTCAAGATTAGGTATACACATTCGTCAAGAGCATCGTGTATCATCTTGTACAACCAGCTTCAAAAGCTTCTAGTTCCAGTTCAATGGAATGGGTTGTTAAAGTCCGAGACGTTGAACCCGAAAATCGTTGTCTTTTGTTACATCCACTTTCCACCTCGTTGCCTTTAGAGCCGAATTCAGAGTCGTTTCCAGATGAATTAAACGTCTTGGAATTTCAGGTATTGGAATTAGCAAGATGTTATAGTCTGCGTAAATCCAATTCCAATGAGGCAGAACACAAGGTGGTCGTATCCTCGGATCCTCATTGGCATGCGCCCATGGTGATGGCTGAGGCAAAACTATACTACTGGGATTTCAGTACCGCTAGTGTTGAGATTCAAGAGTGCACCTTAGTACGGGATATACTCTTTGAACACCACGAATTCGAAGATGTTATTTTTCATAAGAGCAAGTTCTATGTTGTTGCCAAGAATGGTACTACTGTATCCATTGATTCATCCTTGAAGATGACACAGGTCGCGTATCCAACAACTTGTTCTTGCAGTAAGAAATTGGTGGAGTCATTGGGGGATCTACTTTTAGTTGTGAAATGTGCGAGGACTTTGAGGTGGAGATGTCCTCATAATCCAACTCATCATGGATGCAAGGTTTACAAGTTGAACGAACCTGAGAAGCAATGGGTTGAAATGAAAAGCTTGAATAAAAATCGAAGTTTGTTTGTGGGTGACTACACCAGCTTCTCTGCTTCTACTCTAGATATTCCCAGATGCTTGGGGAATCACATTTTTTTCTCATCAGATCCATACTTAGGGTTTCATCGATCCAAGATCAAGTTGTTCGTGAGGCTTCTCATGGATGCGGAGGTGGTAGTGGTGGAGGTGATAGTCAACGAACACGATGAGGTAGGCCGGGGATCTCAGGGAGCATCTACAGGTGGCAGACTTCCTTCTCCCTCCACATTATCTCTTTATGCATAAAATGTCTGTGATGTTCGAGAAAACTCCATTCAGCCGGCATGACGTTCTCGAAGGTCATACTATAGATGTAGTTCCGGTGCCGCAAGTGCTGGAACAAGAAAAAGATGTAAAGGTGTTGGTGACCTTCCGTGGAAGTAAAAATTACTCTGAGAAGGATTTTGACACGGGAAAAATAAGTCGTCTCTTACCCAATTCCTGGTTCAATTCCTGCGTACTGCGTATGCCTGGGGTGTTCCATGAACTAATGACATCTAGTGGTCCACAGTTTACTCACTTGGAGATCGAGAGGAGGTGTAATACGTACACTAACATATGCAGCGGTGATACAGTACAAATTGTTAGTTTTTCAGGACTAAAATCATTACGGTCGTTCAAGGTGAATGTGATTGTGGATAATAAGGGAACTGTGGTGGATATGAATCCTTTTGGTAAGGTGAAAAGGCTGAGGGAGGAGCTGAAGGAGAAGAAGCTACATCTCCCGCGACGGTATTACACTACTAGAAAAATAGGTACTTTCACACGGATGGATTCTGTGTGAATACATTGAAATACACACGGAAATCTGTGTGTATGGGCAGTTTCACACAGTACAGTCACGGATTCACAATTCGTATGTGTTGCGAGCGTTGCTAAACCATTTTCACACGGAAAGCTTGTCCGTGTGAGCTATATTAAGTGGGTCCCGTATGAATCCCAATTATATTAACTTCCAAATTTACAAACATTTAATTGAACTGTAGCATCAATGTTTCACACAGACAGCATCCTACACACAGATGATATAACCGTGGGTTTCTTTCCAAAAAAATTAAAAAAAAAATTCTATTAAATAAAATTATACAACAGAAAGTTTAAAGATACAACCCATCTTCAAAAGCTTAACTATATTCTTCAATATATACAATGGTAACTGCTGCACTAGATTAATAACTAGAAATTTTTAGACAAAAACATACAGAATCTAGATGTCATTAAACCAGGATCAAAACAACAAAAACATGATTAAGTTAAGAGCAACAAACATCATGATGAAGTTAGATTAACTATATTCTTCAATATATACAATGGTAACTGCTGCACTAGATTAATAACTCCTAGAAATTTTTAGACAAAAACATACAGAATCTAGATGTCATTAAACCAGGATCAAAACAACAAAAACATGATTAAGTTAAGAGCAACAAACATCATGATGAAGTTAAAGAGCAGCAAACATGGCTGAGCAAATCATGTCCTTGGCATTTCCATCAAGTCTTGCATTTTTTTCATGTTCTCCAGATATCATCTGTAGTTGATCAGCTCTTATCTTATCCAACTCTGCCTCACGTTGTTTTTCTCTCTCAGCAACTTCATTCCTTTCCCTTGCAGATTCAATTCTCAATCTTTCAACCTCCATCAATGCTCTTGCAGACACACTTTTTTGTTCCTCCACAGCAGCCCTTAGTTCCTCCACCTCTTTTGAAATCCCTTTATTTTCTGTATGGATAAAAGGAACATCAGCCCATTTATATCCCGTTCCCATTCCTCTAACTCGGTTCCTCCTCTCAACACCAAACACGTCAGCATATATATCTTCTACAACCTTAGAGGTTATTTCTATGTTTTGGTTAGCTTTCTCTGCTTCTTTTTGTTCAAAGATAAGCTACAACCATTGAATACAAACAATCATATTAAGCTGCAGCAATTTCAATTATAATGCAAATAATTGTAGTCAAATTTATAGTACTAACCACAGCTTGCGTTGATGCTTCATCAATGTACTCTGTTTTAGATCCCTTCTTTAGGTGGGTTATCTTGAATCTCTCTTTACGGTTAGGCGGTGCATCCTTTTTGTTTTCTACTTGCTGCCAAAATCAGTACTAGTTAAAAATAGGGTGTTGGTGCAATTAATGCAGATAGTTTATTATATAATTAACCACACACTTACATATAGAAATATATAATAAACTGGTTTTACAACTGAAAAATTTAGAATTATGAAATCAATTAGGCAGTGACAGTGACAACTCAAAAAAAAAAAAGAAAAAAAAAAAAGGCAGTTACCTGGGAATCAAATGCTTTCAAGTTCAGATATTTGATCTTCACAGTCCATTGTGGATGAGACACCTGATCCATAAATTTCAGCGGTATGTTTAATATCAATAATGGACATGTAAAAAGCAATCCTCTATATAAACAAAAAACATAGTAATACATTGAAACAAGAGTGATAAGAAACAATAGATAATAGCAATTTATTACCTTTTCGAAGTACAGTGAAGCCGTCATTCCAAAAACTTTTGGCTTCATACTAGAACTGTGATAAATTCCTGCACCCAAAGAGAAAATATTGCCAAGTTGGTCGACTACAAACGACATAACTATGCATATCTCTTAACAAATCACAACAAAGAAATGGGAGGAATACAGCAACGAAATCAACATTCATTATCTTTGTATAAGGGTGGCTTCCGGTAGCCTGATGACACTCATCCATAATCATCAAGCATACTGCTTCTATGGTCAAAAATGCCTTTCTTAAGGCATCCAAAAGAATCTGAGGCGTCATAATAGAAGTATGTCATGTGCCTTATGAATAGTAAGATATTTTGAGAAGCTAGTTCAAACAAATTACACTTGTTAAGACTTTAGGGCAAGTTCACCCGTTGGGTCACCAGGTCACGGTCACCAGGTCACCAGGGCAGGAAACTATTCACTGCCACTGGATCTTTGCTTCCACCCGTTGGGTCAGGGTCACCAGTCAGTTACTGTTCATCGAATATTTTATTAATTTTTTTTTAGAAAATGAGAAATGTATAATGTAAATAAATAGTATTGATAAACAATTTGGAAATCCAACCAAAGAAAATTTTATGGATAGAAAAATGATATATCCACCGACGAGTCTTTTTTTTTTTTTTTTTAATAACTCCATTGACATTAAGTCTTATGCACACAACCGACAATTTGTTTTTAAAAGAGTGAAAATCTACCGACACTTTTATCTGCATGAAAAATTTCAATAAATAGACATGATCTTTACACTACATCATTTTTGTGTGAGAGGTAAAATAGGAGGTGAGGTATTTATACTTTTCCCTAAATTTTTTTTTTGCCCCTTTTTTTTTATCCGCAAACCTAGTTCATAGTCCATAATTCCATAATTGTAAACTGTCATCCCATAATTAAACAAAACAACGGTCCAGATATGTGGACCTTACATTCAAATTCCAAAGGAGACCAATGGCTTCTTGCCACGTCGGCCCCCCACATGCTGCTACATGACAAAAACCTGCACTTCACGCGCATCTGGGTTTCCCAGCACTACGCTCCAAGCGAGTGAACCACATGCATTTGTCCTAGCGCGTCTGTCCTCTTCGGCCACGTTGGAGCCCTGGGTCACGCCCTCAGTCACCCTGCTGCCCGAGCTCGTGTCCTGGGCCACGCACTGTTCGATTGCCCAAGCCCGGTGGAAGCTTCAATAGTTAGATTTTGGTGACTTTGGTCACTTTTTGACGTGGAGCCCGGGCATAATCAAGCCCGGTGAACTTGCTCTTAATGGCTCTTTTCAAATGTGGTTCTCACTATGCTAAAAACAGAAGGGGAAATACAGATAAAAACTCAATAATCATGCAGAAAAACTAGAAACAAAAGGATTAACAAAATGAACTGTGATAAATTATACTACATGATTTCTGAACAAATTAAGTAATTTCTCATAACTAGCTAATAAGCAAAGTGAGCACGGATCAGCTTGTTACTTCGTCAGCAATAAAAAAGATGCCATCTTTCAAATCTCAACGGACTAAGAATGTTGCAGACAGTGCAAAGATAAGGAGCACTGACATATAAGCATGAACATCAACCTCATTAATCTAAACTACTGGTCAAGATTTTCAAAAGAAGTAAACTTACATCACGGGTTTTAAATTCCTTTTCCCAATGCTCCTTATCCCACGCAACAACCCCCTTGGCTCCATAATACTCCTCTTTAAAAGTAGTGTGTTCTTTAATAACCTCAAATTGCTGGCAATACCAAAAGCCATTCAGTTCAACAATCTTTGAGACAACCAATGATCCACATTACCAAAAGGGGAACAGAAAAGAGTACCTGACGAACAAGATGAACAGTTGGGGCCAAGAATATGATCAATTTGTTGTCACCAGATGACTTGATAGCTTGACCAATTTCATCAATGAGCATCACAGCTATGTGGATTAATACCATCTGCTGACAATGATCAAGTGATTAACACAACCCACAGAGCATCGTCCACAATGCTTTCATATTCATATTTGGAAGTCTGATCAATAATGATTCATATCAAGCATCAGAAGCACAACATTACAACACAGTATGTATATTATTCTCAGTCCAACAACACCCCACAAAACAAGTCTACGAACAAAGAAAAGTACATTTCAAAACTACCAACAGCCAATTAAAAAGTTTGAATTCATTAGGCTGCATCACATGAACTCCAAGCTATTGCATCACACAAACTCAATACATTGCTAGACTGATCAAAATATGGAAAATGTTATCCGCCTCTAGTATTTTCTTTTAACAGTTAGTAACAGCCTTCACTAATTTGTCCATTGCTTAACAAAAGGAACAGCCTTTCAGACTTTGTAATCATATACTACTTCATGACCATGATTTCAACCTACTATAGGTCCAAGCAATTAAAATTTCACACCTTACCTCAGCCAAAAAAGCAAATCACAACTTAAAATTTGAATCTGCGAGTAAAAAATAAAAGCCCAAAACAGAAACCAAGTAAAAAGAGATCGAGAACAGACCCAAGACATGGACTTTGAAGAATCAGAAATTGAACCCAGAAAGTTTTCTGCTTTGCTGCTTAAGGAAGAGACCAACCAAGAGTTTGAGGCTGTTTGTCTGAAAACCCAGAAAATCATGGAGATGTTTATGAGAGATAGATCGATTGAAAACCTAGAAAGTAAAAACCTAGACAACTTCTTACTGAGTTACAGTCGAGGAGAGCGAGGGCCGTCGACGCCTCGACGGTCGAAGAGAGGGGCTGAGAGGGGGAGGCCCATGGAGAGAGAAAGGAGAGACGGCGACAGCGGCTTCGGCTTCGGTTTCTCGACTCTCAGTAATTGGCAGATTCAGTGGATTTCAGAAGAGAGATGAGAGAAGGAGGAAGAGAGAGGTCAGAGGCGTAGAAGGAGGAAGAGGAGGTCGGTTGTTGGAGTGGTGTCGCGGTGGTTAGGTTTTGGGAATGAAAATTGACGGAGTGTGGGAAAACGGTACTCTGTGTATAAACTGAAAAGCAAAATTTGATAAGCTGAACGCTGATATTAGAATATTATGCTTTTACATTTTCACACGGAATACAGTGGGTAAATTAAAACTACACTTATTTGACATGACTAAAAGCTGGTGTTGGAATCTTATTATTCATATTTTTACACAGATATCCGTGTGAAGCAATATTTCACACGGAAAACAGTGTGAATTTTTAATTTACACTCTGACAAATTTAGAAGATTCTCTGAATTGTAATTTATTTCACACGGACTCCGTGTGTAAATTTGATTGAAAAATATTAGGTCCCAGTTTGAACCTTATGTAGCCACAATAGTCTGTGTGGAAAATATATACACACTGATTTCCGTGTGTACTATAGCACTTTATACACGGATAATTGTCCGTGTGAACCTCTGTGACAACACGATCCGTGTGAAAGGACCTGTTTTTCTAGTAGTGTTACTTCATCCTGCTCGTCCAAAATGCTCAATATCTTATGGACGAAGAAGTGGAATTTGGATATTACTTTACCCATGATGTACGATGAAGATGGCACGATCAAAGTTGGCAATACGATTACTGTTAATATAAAGGTTTGTCCATACGTGATAATCAATAAGAACAAGAGAAGAAGGTTACGTTACAGCCTGTAGGGTATCCTGGTATTGGGTGTTTAGAGGAATGTTGTAAGAGTCTGTAATCTGTATCAACATATGTCGATTATTATATTTTTGCTCATTCGTATAATAAAAATTTCTGCTTTCTTGGAGTATGTGTTAAATTGTTATTCTTGAGTCGATGGCAAAAGAATCAAATACGTATATATGTACTTTTTTGTTCAAATCGCAGGGAAAGAAAGAATGCTTCTCGTCATGCCTTTTTGTCTGTTAAGATTTGATTAGGCCGGTTACTGCTAGCTCTTGAACTTGCTTGGATGAACAACATGATAGACTTTGCCTTCCCATATATGTTACAGGTATTTCTTATTCATAAATTCAATTCTTGTTCTCTACTGTTTCTTGCAAGGCACTTTGTTTTTTTTTTTTTTTTTTTTTTGGTTTTAAAGGTGCTAATCAGTTGTCAGCTTTGTTCGTGGCACTTAAAACAATCCTCTACTGTTCTGCCGTTGCTGAAATTATGCAATGATTTCTTATGATTCTGTTTTGCAGTTTATCCGTGAATACACCGGTAAAGTGGATGAATTGGTGAAGGACAGAATTGAAGCTCAGAATGAGGTCAGGGTTAAGGAGAAGGAAGAGAAAGAAGTTATGGCACAGCAGGTACTCACTTTGAATTGCCCTTTTCCTGCTCCTTTAAAGAAGTGGGCTTTTCTGTATGCTTCCCTCTCCACTCTTCTTTCTTCCTTGATTTACACGATTTATTGCTCTGTTATAGCAGAACATGTATGCACAATTGTTGCCTCTTGCTTTGCCTGCTCCACTAATCCCTGGTATGGGAGGTATAGGAGGAGGGTATGGTCCTAGCTCCGCCGCCTATTGGAGGAATGGCAATGCCTCCGTTGCCATGGCATGCCACCAATGGGCAGTAGCTGCTGAGATGTGTTGAACGATTGTTGTAGAACTCGATGGTGAACTTGGCGTTATAGTCCGTAGAGCAACCTGTCTGATAGAACATTGCATTTTAGTGGAATTTTATGGGGCTTCCCTGCTCTTCTTTTTTGTTTTGTCGTCATTTGTTTTGATGGGTTGAAAGGGTGCAGTTTAAATAATCTTGTGTCAATAGGTTGTGTGGATAGGAAAGTCTTGTAATATTCTTTTGTCGCAGAGCGAGGCATTGTTTTTTTGGATGGTCAATGAGGGAGAGCTTTGAATTTTTAGATAGAATTTTCTCCGATGTATTAATTTGTTCTGTTTTTCAATCTTGCCTGAGTATAGTACAAAACAGTACACTGATGATTTTGGAATGCTTTTGTTCCACTATTCAATATATGTGCAAATTGATTTTACTACCGCCTTATACTCGTATACCTTATGCAGAACCATTCTTTTTGGGATTATAGTTGCATGGAAATTGGTCAAGTCAATCCTATGTTATGTAAATTATGAATTCTACCTATGTTATGTAAATTATGAATTCTGTCATAGAAATGAACTAGCTTCCTTACACGTACCATATTGCTAATATGGTATTTCCAGAATGTTTCGTATAAAAAAGGAACTCAGTCATCTCACAACTCATTTTTCTCTCCCACCATCTTTTATCTGCAATAATCGTTTTCTTTCCACTACATTTTCTTTTTTATTTTCTTTCAATAAAAAAAATTACTTTACACATGCAGAAGGTATGAATGCTAGTACTAATTAGTAAACCCAACCCGGGTTACAAATAATTAAATATGAAATTGCTATTATTAAAACGCTAATTATTATAAAAGAAGGCCAAAGAACTCGTGCATACTCTGTTATACACAAAATTGCAAGGATCAAATTGAAAGAGCAAAGGAATTCGAAAACCAGTTTACTGATGAAACTGAAGTCTGGAAGCACATCTCGTGACTCTCGTCGCAATGATATACAGACAGACTAGTTCTAGTAGTCCCGATCCCAATGACATCCCCAGAAAAGAAGCTCCATTTTTGTGGAAAATTCTACTGGGTAATGACAGAACCGCCTGAAATTCCTCCTCCTCTAAATCGAAGGAGATTATTTTCAAACTATATATAGGTGCAAGAAAATCCGCATGGGACTCGTTCATCGTCTCGTTTATACCCTAACCAATGTAGAGAACCGTTTAATAACTAATAAGCACCCCTTCCCTCTCAAGCTTACATGCTCGAGACCTTTAACTCTCCTCCATGAACCAGTTTTCAGTGTACAAACGGCAACTTTGGTCGTACGGGAACCTCTCGCCGATGTAGATTCACTGCCCACTATGACCTTGTAATCTTTGGTGGCGAAATCATAACCGAATCCATAAAACATAGAATCTGAAAAAGATGTAAGCTTAGGTAACATCTTGGTCTCCTAGTACAAGGGTTCCATAAGAGAAACAACCTGCTTGAGACTTGTAGACACATCAACCCATCGTAAGAACCCACGATTGCCATTTCACTACCACAAAGCCTAAGAGAAAATACGTCAGCAAAGAACCATCTTGGTACATGATATTATTAGGGTAAGTAATTAATCCTATTATAATCGGAATTCAAGGCTTTACTCTGATGATTGGATTGTTCAAGTGAGAAGACACTTCTCTACGTACATCCATTGGAATTTGATACCTACTTTTCTTTGGAATTTGATACCAGGAGCTCAAAACAAGGTCCATGCCAGTTACTGAAAAACCAACAAGGAGAATTACAGCTCAACCCAAATCCACATGATAGAGCAACAGACAAAAATGGGTCAGAGGGGTAGTCTTTCGGGATGAGATAAAATGACAAGGAAGCGATCGGCGACGTGTTTCTGGAAGTGTGAGGTTGTGAAACTTGGAACCTTGGGTCACCAAAACGAACACGTTTTAGAGAGAATGTGGAAATGAATTGTAGAGAGAGGGAAAAGATGTTTAGAGAGAAAAAAAATACATAAAGACGTAGTAGGACGAAATTATTATTCAAAAAAACAATTCTTAAGTTCACCCCTAGGGTGAACGAGCATATTCATCTCCATTATCGATTAAGGCATAATAACTTTATAATTTTCAAATCCGACCATTCATGTTGTATAACGTAATACAAATATTAACTCTGTAAAAAACCAATCAAATTGAAGATCTTTTAGTTATTCATTTTTATGAAATACATAGACGGTTCATCATAATAGTAGTAAGTGTTGTTAGAACCATCCATTTGTTTGATTCAATTAGATAATTAAATGATTTTTGATTCGATTGATTTTTTACAGAGATGATCTTTAAAGGCTTATTAAGATATGAACCGTTGGATTATAAATTTATTAAGTAAAAGTATGTTAATCGACAATGGGGGTGAATATGCTCGTTCACCCTAGGGGTGAACCTAAGAATTGTTCTATTCAAAATATGCCAGCTGACATATGCCATAACGGAGTTGACGGTTCTAAGTACTTATGTTGGGTCGGAATCAAAACCTTAAGTATCATTGTGATATTTTTGAAACTTAAAAGATAACAAACTTACAAGTAACCTTTGGTTTTGTACGATTTTCCCGGTTATAATCGGAAGGTTCTTTAGTTCTTTTCATTAGAACTAAATTTCACAATTGGTCATGGACCGCATTAGCCTTGGGCTTAATTGCGAAACCCAAAAAGAGTGCAATGTCTGGGGAGCATCTACGTCGTCGTTTTGACGTTCCAGAACATCTCTCTCTTCAGGTTCTTCTTCTTCTTCTTCAAAGCTCTTTGTATACAAACTTCGGTCTTGTAATGCCACAGCAAGAGACCCAATTCTACATCGACTAATACCCAATTTCCAAACCAAAGAGAAAGATCGGCCTCAATGCCTTACCAATTCTTCCTTTGGCCTCTGATCACTGTTCTATCCGCCTTAATCCTCAGAATCTCTCTACAAATTTTCACCGCCAGAAGCAACCGCCACCGCGCCGTCGCATTCTTCCACCCCTACACCAACGACGGCGGCGGCGGCGAGAGAGTGCTCTGGTGCGCCGTCAAAGCCATCCAGGACGAAAACCCCAACCTTGACTGCGTCGTCTTCACCGGCGACCACGACTCCTCCCCTGACTCACTCACTTCCCGAGCCGTCGATCGCTTTGGAGTCAAACTACTTCACCCACCAAAGGTACGGTGCTCTCTCTCGTACTCTATCAATATCTCTAATTCAATTTCCATTGATACCTAATCCAATTGATTAGGTGGTGCTTCTGTACAAGCGGAAATGGATCGAGGAAGCCACCTACCCGAGATTGACTATGATCGGGCAGAGCCTGGGCTCTGTGTATCTATCATGGGAAGCATTGACCAAGTTCACTCCAGCTTACTATTTCGACACCAGTGGGTACGCCTTTACTTACCCAATTGCGAGGCTATTTGGCTGCAGAGTCATCTGCTACACACATTACCCTACAATCAGCTTGGACATGCTCTCTCGGGTTCGCCAGCGGAGCTCCATGTACAACAATGATGACTTCATTGCTCGGAGGTCTGTTTTGCACGAATGGTACATTGATGATGATAATGCAAATTTAACAAATATGGCTGAGTTGTTGGTTTTTTTTGTTGTGTTGTTTTGTAGCAATTGGTTATCGCACTGCAAGATTGTGTACTACAATGTGTTTAGCTGGATGTATGGGACTGTAGGCTCTTGTGCACATCTTGCCATGGTCAACTCTTCGTGGACTCAGTCCCATATACAGAAGCTGTGGAAGATTCCGCAGCGAACTAAGCGTGTCTACCCTCCTTGCGATACTTCTGGACTTCAGGTTTGTGATTATAATTTTGTTTGAGAAACAAGCTTAATTCGGTTATGGTTAAATTTTTAGCATACCTCATGTAGTTGTTAGAAAGTGCCTTTCTTGATCTTACAAATAATTTACACAAACATCAAAGGAAAATAATAATAACTGAAGAAGGAAAAAAGTAGGGAAAATGTCTCGAATTGAAGAAAGAAGTGAAGGTAGCATAGCATGGTAGGAGTGAGGACAAGAGTTTTCGGCTAGGCATACTAGTATGCACAATTTTGATTAAAGAAGTAGATGCTGCAGGCATAGAGCTGCATAGGACATGTGGACTTCAAATGGTGGTATATAGTTCACAGTGCAGCAGCTCTAACTCTCAGGTGAATGCACTATGCAGATCTTAATGAAAATTGCCAAAAAGAGTATGGAAGGATCATTATGAGAGCAAAAAAAAAAAAAAGGGAAGGAACAAGGTTACTCATGACACCATTACTTCTGTTTTGTATCCAAAGAGTTCAGAGAAATTAGTGTTGGTTTAAATAGGAAGCAAGGAAGGTAATGATTTCCTTGTTCCTCTAGGATTTTCTCCCAATGAGAGGGAAGCTGGAATCTTAGGATGAAGATGTACTGAATCTATTAAATCTTTTGAATTACAGTAAGAAGCATGAAAATGTTGAAACTAGAAAAGGTGATGACAGTGAGATGATATGAGGCCAAATTTGAAATCTGGCACTTTAATTGCAGAAGAAAGTTATTTTAATTAAAATTTCATTTCTTTGAATTTAACAAGTGGCTGTCCACAGGTGCTTCCTTTGGAAAGACCAGCTGATCCTGCAAAAATCATATCTGTTGCTCAGTTTCGGCCAGAGAAGGTGGGCATATAAACCTTAATTGAGCACAAGGTACTAATAATTTGTGGCTCATTTAAGGAGCCTTTATTTGTTACTCCTACTGGCAAGTCCTTTTTACCTTTATCTTTCTTTTCTCAGGCACATGGTCTCCAACTTGAAGCCTTTGCAGTTGCAATAGGGAAATTAGATGCACACTTGCCCAGACCTAAGCTGCAGTTTGTGGGTAGTTGTCGGAATAAATCAGATGAGGAAAGATTAGAACATCTGAAAAATAAAGCAATTGAGCTGAAGGTGGACGGGGACGTGGAATTTCATAAAAATGTCATGTACAGGTCTGTGCCGAGGATTTTATGTTCTGCATTATTTTAGGGTCATCAACCTAATCTAGTGACATGGTTATGTGGACATCTAGAGAGCTTGTTTCTGTCCTACATCTCTTATAGTGCATTGTGTATTAACAAGTTGAATAGCTTTGGCTGGCTTGATCTATTGATTGCTTCCTAATATATGCTTGAACCATATAAGTAGACTTGGTATATTACATAGCAATAGCTTCTGGACATATTTGCTTATGGAAAGGACTTGAGTTTTGTTTTCCACTTTTCTCAGTTCGTCAAATTAGTTAATTATTGTTGGTTTCTTACTGTACGTGAAGTCAGGGTTTATAGTTTTCCACCTGTACTTCTATGTAGAAATTTACTTCAACTTTTGTTAGTTAGCTATCATGCTTGTAATCATCACCCTATAATGGATTTGTAATTGCTTTCTTAGCCTCGGGTGGTTTTCAAATCGACAGGGACTTGGTGCAACTTTTGGGCGGAGCCGTTGCAGGAATCCATTCAATGACAGATGAACACTTTGGAATAAGTGTTGTGGAGTATATGGGTGCAGGAGCCATCCCAATTGGTGGGCGTCTCATTTGTTATTTGAACTAACAACCTTTGTCCTGCCTTAGTTATATCGTACACTGATATTTTTCCCTTCATTCTTCAGCGCACAATTCTGCCGGCCCACAGATGGACATTGTTTTAGCAGAAGATGGGGAGCAAACAGGATTTCTTGCCCGCACTGTTGACGAATATGCAGATGCCATCCTCAGTGTCTTAAAGATGCCAGAAACTGATAGGCTCAAGATGGCTGCAGCTGCAAGGCGACGGGCTGCCAGATTTTCTGAGCAAAAATTCTATGAAGATTTCAAAGCTGCAATCTCTCCAATACTACCCAGTAATTCCACATAATGACTTATCACAGTATACGTGTACCTTAATAGAAGAGAATTTTCACTAGCCTTTAGTTTTACAAATTTTGTAATCCAAAGTTGGACCAGTAATTGAGAAAAAGTTGCAATTGGTGATAAATATTCTTTTTACCAGATGAAATTTAATTAGTAGTCTTGGGCTTTTTGATTGAAATTGGGTGTCAATCCATTAAAGTGCAAATGAGGGAACATTACTCTTACAGTGTGTTTGGATGGGGGAAAAAGTGAGGGAATTTAAACAAAAATAAGGATTTCCCAATTTCTTAGGACTGTTTCCAGCGTTTGGATACTTATCCCATGAAATTAGCAATTTCCACGGGAAAAAAATCGTGGAATTTGAGGGCGCAGATTCCTGACTTGAATTCCTCTCAAGGTAGGTGTCATTCTTCAATTCCATCCCAGCGGGAAATCTCATTTTCCAAAGCGCCAAAATCAAAACATGCCGCGCTAAGTTTTGATCCAAAACCACTCTATATAAAGCCACAAAACTTGCAAGACCTGGACTCTAAAATTTGCGATTGTTCTCATATCTGAGTTTTCTTCTGCTGCTAAAAAGGTGGGTTCCAATCCATATCTTCTTATGTGTAATTGTTTTATGTATTGAAATTTAATTTTTCAATGGGACTTTGATTGTGGCTAGGTTTTGCAATCGTTCTTGTCGTTGAGTTTTCTTCTGGGGACCCTCTCTACTACCGCTAAAAAGGTTAGTCCTTTTGTTGTTTTGTTTTGTATGTCTGATTCTTTTCTTTTGCTTTCTCTAGTCTTCCGTGTGCCTTGTTCTTTTGAAGTTTAATTGTCTGTTGGATTGCTTCTTGATACATTTCGAGAAACAAAATAGCTAATTTATGTATAAGGTTACAATTGAGGTAAACTACCGGGTTCCCATTTTGTCATATTCCACTTTTAAGTTCCTTTACGTATGCTTTGCTAGAGTTTGATAGGCCTTAGGTATTGCAAATCTTCATCTGCTTATGTGCCTCCATCTATTTTATTTTTAGTTCCTGCATCAGCGGGAAATCTGCATCAGCAAATTGAGCACATATAATTACATAAAGAAGTGGTTGTTTTCTATTGTTTTCATTCTCATAAATTTAATTGCTGAGAATCCAAAATAGACATAGAGAAGTGGTTGTTTTCTATTGTTTTCATACTCATATATTTGTATATTAAAACGGTAAGATCCTTTATTGTTGTATTCTCCTTTCTCTGCATATACAGATCGTTCTTTAACCAAGTTGAGAAGAGATAATTGAACTTCATGAAATATAGATTGTATTAGGAACTTCTGTATGCTAATGTTTACAAATTGATATGTGAATATTCTGTGAGTACATAGATCAGGAAGACAGGACCTTGAATGCTTGCTATAGTTTGATTCATTTACTGAGTTGTCTATATCTTTCATATACTGAAAAGGACTATTGTAAGTTTTGATTACTGCATTGTAAGTGGGGAGTGTTTATGTTTCAGATACTGAGCATTGTCTATATCTTTCATATACTGAAAATGACTATTGTGAGTTTTACATTTTCATTGCAGTATTGATTATGGTATTTCTTCAATCAGTTTATCGTTTATTTATTTGATTCGATTTAAATTCCATTGACAAAAATTAATCCAAACACTAGAATTCATAATTCTTGTCATTTTAAAAATTCTACATTATGAAATCCAAACAATGGAATTCTCAATTAATGGAATTTAAATTCATGAAATTGTAATTCCCATGATTTTAGAATTTCTGTGGAAATTTAAATTACTCTATCCAAACACACTCTTACAGAAAAATCTAAATTACTAGGTTCTTAAGCCCGAACCGAGCAACAAAACCTAACCCTAGAATATATGAAGAATCCTTAGCCACCACAGTTTCGTGGCCTATATTTTGAGAATGTATGAAAGTACTAGTCTATACATTAAAACTTTGATAAATTAATAATTTCAATTAAATAATAAATATCTCTCATCGGTTCTATCATAGGTGCGACTCCTAGTTCACCAAGGATTAGTGTCTGATAAAAAGCACTAGCTAATGGAGATCTAGTCTCTGTAAGTTGAGAATTTGGTTAATCAAAGAGTTTCGGGATTATGATGGCGGACTGTAGGAAACCAAATTTGCCAGAACTTCCCATTGACATTTTTGAATTGATTTTATCAAAATTATCCCTGAGGTACAAACTGCGTTTGAAAGCAGTTTCTCGTTCCTTCTACAACGCTGTCGACTATGTGTTACAGACGTTGTCCTCATCATTCACTTGCTTAGCAGAACCTGTAAAACCATAGTTACATGCTCACAACATATGCATAACAATCATAATAGGTTTAAGGCTTACCTTCTGCAATTACTGTCATGGATTCCATCTTATGCAGCTGCTAAACACGATCACTGAATATGGTCTTCTGTTACTTACCAACTTGCTTCTCAATGGACAGAACAATATGCAATAGTCGTGGTAGTAATCAGGGACCAATTCATCTGTATATATATGAGACTTAAACCTCAAGAAGCTTCCCATTAAAGCATTCCTTGTCGGTTTAGGTTTCACTATTAGATTCCTAATGTATCACAACTTGTAGCCTTTCTTGTCGACTAAGCAATGGATTACTATCCTTAATGAATTGATACACTATTCATTAAGTTACTAGTATTGATTTACTGTTTGTATCCATGTTAAACTAGGATTGATATTAAGCTAATCATCAATTACTTTATGATGATATGTGTTATGTCCATATTTGATCTTACAATCTCCCCCTTGGACTCACACATATCATGCTCGATGATTTGCACCAGAGAACATCAAAACCTACTTAACTTACTGAAGTGCGCGCCAGATAACAAACTCAAATCGAAAATCCATTCCAACATGGTCAGATCACAGTTACTTATGCAGAGCAAGAAACAGTATACATTTTAACAAAAATGCAGAGTTTCAAAACCACTAACACAAGCTTCTGCAATCCACATATGTTCAACCAGAAGTGATACAATATATGTTAATGTGTATCAACAAGTAAACATATATTAGGTCCTACTTTATGTTTCTAAAACCAGAAACTCAAGCAAATTCACTGAACACTGATGGCTTAAAAATATTGCTTGAACCTTAACATCATGCTTCACATGATTTAAGCCATCTGATAGCAAGTATAACTTTAAACACAAAATCGATAATTTTCAGAACATTCAACAAAAACTGCAGCAATAACCAGAATCTGAAAATACCTCAAAATTTATTAATAATAAAATCTGTCATTACAAATAAGTTGTGATAAATAAAGTCAAAAGATCACAACTAAAAAATACAAGAACTCAAAAACCTTAGAAATTTAAATTGCTCCAACTGGATTAACTCTATACTGAACCTAAGCATCTAGATTAGCTAAAACTCCAATGCTGGCTATATGTTTCTGGAATGCTGCTACTGACAAGGCCTTGGTGAAGGGGTCTGCTAGCTGCGAATTCGTGTCAATGCTCAAAACAGCTATCTCACCATGCTTAACCCTTTCTCTAACACTGTAATACTTTAAATCAATGTGTTTAGAATTATTTGACCTTTTACTGTTCTTACTGAAGAAAACAGCTGCTTCATTATCACAATAAATCACAAGTGTGTCTGCCACAATGTGACTTAACACTTTGGTCTGCATCAAGAAATTCCTGATCCAAAGTCCTTCACACACAGTTTCATATACTGCAATAAATTCAGCTTGCATGGTGGAGGTTGAAACTAGTGTTTGCTTCATGGTTTTCCAAGCAACTGCACCTCCTGCTAGCATGTACACATATCCACAAGTTGACTTATTGGAGTCTGGATAGTTCCCTGCGAAATCAGAATCTGAAAATCCAACGAGTTTCAGATCCTCCACTTGCCTATAAACTAGCATGTGATTCTTTGTTTTCTGCAGGTACCTCAACACTTTCTTCCCAGCTACCCAATGTTCATGGCCTGGATTAGATTGGAATCTCGATAAAATCCCTACTGCAAAAGCCAAGTCTGGCCTAGTGCAGACTTGTGCATACATGAGACTTCCTACAAGTCTAGCATAAGGCTTTGACTCCATAATTTCTTTCTCAACATCACTATTAGGACTCTGCTTCTTGGTTAACTTATCACCTTTGGACATGGGAACTTCTCCTGCTGCACACTTCTCCATACCAAATCTCTTCAAAACTTTGGTAATATAATTCTGTTGAGACAAACCAAGTAGTCTATGTGCTCTATCTCTTTTAATCTCAATGCCTAGTACATAGGATGCTTCTCCTAAGTCTTTCATGTCAAAATTCTTTGACAGAAAGCTTTTGGTGTCTTTAAGCAGTTTAATGTTACTGCTAGCCAAAAGTATATCATCGACATAAAGTACTAGGAAAATAAAATTGTTCCCAACTGTCTTCAAGTAAACACACTCATCAACAAGATTCTCTGTAAATCCAAAAGTAGAAATCACAGAATCAAATTTCTTGTACCACTGTCTAGAAGCTTGTTTAAGGCCATAAATTGATTTTCTTAACCTGCATACTAAGTTTTCACTTCCAGCTTGCACAAAACCTTCTGGCTGCTTCATATAAATCACTTCATCTAGTTCACCATTCAAAAAAGCTGTCTTAACATCCATTTGGTGTAGCTCCATATCAAAATAAGCAACTAAAGCCATGATTATCCTAAACGAGTCTTTTGTAGAAACTGGAGAAAAGGTCTCAGTAAAATCAATGCCCTCCTTTTGTGTAAAACCCTTGGCAACTAATCTTGCTTTATGTCTCTCTACATTGCCATTTGCATCTCTTTTGGTTTTGAAAACCCATTTACAACCTATAGGTTTCTGATTTGGGTCAGGTTCAACTAATTCCCAAACTGCATTTTGACTCATGGAATTAATTTCTGCTTCCATTGCTAGCTGCCATTGATGAGATTCACTACTTTCAATGGCCTGGTTAAATGTAGTTGGATCATTGTCCTCTGCACAATCTATTTCAATTTCTGCTTCTTGCAGATAAACAATGTAGTCACTATCTTCCCCCCCATAAGTTGGTTTTCTTACTCTCTGTGATCTTCTAGGCTGAGGGTTGTCAGTTACGTGGTCAGTTACCTGACCAGTGACAGTTACTTGGTCAGTTACTTGGTCAGTGACATGACCAGTGACAGGTACTTGACCAGTTACTTGGTCAGTGACATGACTAGTTACAGGTACTCGACCAGTGACTTGGTCAGATACTTGACCAGTTACATGGTCAGTGACTTGTCCAGTGACAGTTACTCGGTCAGTGACATGGTCAGTTGCTTGACTAGTTATAGGTACGTGATCAGTTACTTGGTCAGTTACTCGACCAGTGACTTGATCAGTTACTTCTTGTTCTAAAGGCAATGCTACGCTTATATTCTCATCCGACACAATTTCCTCAAAATCTGAGGATAAATCCTCAAGGTTTGTATTGTGAACTTTTTCACTTAGAAACTTTACTTGATGTGTTTCAAAAATTCTAGGTGAATGATAAGCAGAATATAATTTATAGCCTTTAGATTTATCTGGATAACCTATAAAATAGCAACTAATTGTCTTAGGATCAAGTTTATTCAAGCTTGGATTATAAATCCTAGCTTCTGCATGACATCCCCAAACATGGCAGTGATGAAGACTAGGTTTTCTGCCACACCAAAGCTCAAAAGCAGTCTTTTCTATAGCTTTACTAGGTGTTCTGTTGCAAATATAATTTGCAGTTTTTAAAGCCTCACCCCACAGAAATTTAGGCAAACCTGTTGTACACATCATACATCTAACCATGTTCAAAAGAGTCCTATTCTTTCTCTCTGCAACACCATTCTGTTGTGGGTTATAGGGTGTTGTATATTGAGCTTTAATTCCATTGTCTTGCAAAAACAAGGCAAATGGACCCTTTTGTTGGCCGGATTCAGTGTACTTGCCATAGAACTCACCCCCTCTATCTGATCTCACTGTTTTGATTTTCTTTTCTAGTTGGTTTTCTACCTCAGACTTAAAAATTTTAAAGGCTTTCAATGCTTGTGCCTTTTCTGAAAGTAGATAAATATAACTGTATCTAGAAAAGTCATCAATGAATGTGATAAAATACACATTCCCACAGATAGTTTGATGCCTAAATGGTCCACATATATCAGTGTGTATGAGTTCTAATAAATTTTGGCTTCTATATGCAGTCTTCTTTCTAGTATTAGTTATTTTTCCCTTAAAGCATTCAACACAGTCTGTTAGATCAGAAAAATCAAGTTCATTTAGGATGTTGTTTTTCACCAAAATTTTCAGTCTCTCTTTTGAAACATGGCCGAGTCTTCTATGCCATAAAAATGCAGACTTTTCATTTAGTTTGGTTCTTTTAACACCTGTTAAAGTGCTAGTACTGTTGGTGTTATTTTCAACAAGTAAAATTTCTTGTTGAGCCATTGAACAATTTAACTGTAAATAATCATTCATAATAACACCAGAACCAATTTGAACAGAATTTTTAGAAATAAGAATTCCATTACTATCCATAACAAGTCTACAACCAGATTTTACTAAAAGAGAAACTGAAACCAAATTCCTTCTCATGGAAGGTACATAAAAAACATTGTCCAGAACTAATAATTTTCCTAATCCTAAATCGAGCTTTAAGGTTCCAATAGCCTTGACTGCCACTCTCATGCCATTGCCTACACACAGGTTCACTTCATCACTTTTTGGGATTCTCCTCCTTATGAATCCCTGCAAAGAATTAGTAATATGAATAGGTGAGCCTGAATCTATCCACCAAGACTGTGGTTCAACATTTATAAGATTAATTTCTAAGGAAAAAACTGTATTAGAAAAAATCTTACCCTTTTTGGCTAACCAGTTCTTATAGCCAGTGCAGTCCTTTTTCATGTGTCCTACTCTTTTGCAAAAGTAGCACTTGAACCTGAATGGCCTGTTTTCCTTGGCCACTGCAGCTGTTGAACTCTTAGTTATGGCTTTGATAGGCTTGAGCTTATTCTGGGGCTTTTTCCTTTTAGGCTTCTCAATAAGGTTAATGGTCGTAGCAGGTTCCTTTTCTTCCTTGATCCTAGATTCCTCATCCACACAGATGGATATAAGTTCATCTAAAGTCCAGTTTCCCTTTTGTGAATTGTAACTGGTTCTAAGATGACTAAAACTGTTCGGCAAGGAATGTAGTGCATAATGCACTACCTGCTCATCCCTAACCCCCATCAAGAGTTCCCTAAGTCTGCCATTTATATTGATCATCTTCATAATATGCTCTCTAACTCCCCCTGAACCCATGTACTTCAAATCATGAAACTCTTTAGTCAACCTAGCTGCTTCAGCTTTTTCACTTTCTTTAAACTTAGCACCTATGTGTTCCAGAAAATCTGATGCTAGCTCGGGCTCTTCAATACTTCCTCTGACAGTTTTAGACATAGAGGTTCGAATGAGGTTCTTAGCCATTCTATTGGATCTATACCACTTCTTGTAAAGATCAGTTTCCTTCTTAGTGCTCTTTTCAGTTAACTCTTCAGGTTTGTCCTCAGTGAAACAATAATCTATGTTCTCATGCATTCCCATATAGTTCTCTACAGAATCTAGCCAAGCTCTATAGTTGGTTCCAGTTAACATCAAGACACTGTTCAAGTTCATGTAAGAGTTACCTAAGGAGCAAAACAAAATTCAAGTGAGTTCTCAATTTTGTAAAGAAAATTAATTTTAAGTTTTCTGTGTTTTATTTAGCTTTAAGCAACCAAAACAAGAACATACAGAAAACCTAAACACCATACTTGCATTCATGTCAGTCCATAACAAAAACAATATTAAGCATCACTTTTGAGCAGAAACTTAATATCCTGGAGTTCTTTATCAATATGCCATGTTCAATGAAAACAAGTTATCCAAAGAAATTTATCCACATCTTTAGACAGAAGAAAAATTTCTAAGTATCCGTATTTATTTTCATCAAGCATGCATACTGCTGTTTTGTATTCTAAAACCATACTTAACCACTTCTTTGGAAGATAAAACTGAAGCATAGTTTTAAAACACAAAACACAATTTCAGTTTTGTTACTCGATCAGGTATAGTTACTTGGTCAGTTGCTTGGTCAGTTACTTGACCAGTTACACGTACCTGATCAATGTTTTCTGCCAACATCAATGAAGGATGCTTTGTGCATCATAATCACTTATGCCAACAGAAAACCACAAAACATATGAGCTCTTTTACTTTACATTCTATCCAGATTCATCCTTGTAAGAAAATTAAGCTCTTGTATCTGTCAACTTTAACGTGTAAACAAAATCTGGGAGATTTCTGTTCTTCATACAATTTTACACAATCACAGATACAATACCATATCATCAATCAATTCAACATGCATATTCAAGCATAACCAAAATTGATTCGATTCCAAGAATCCACAGAACAATCAAGAAATTGTAAATTTCATCCGGTCACCATCTACTCTAACCTAACGCACGCCGGGAATGCTTCTAGGGTTCTTGAGCACAATCAAAACTTAATTATCATGCTATGAATCGAAAACAATTTTCACAGAAAAACCTGTTTTTGCTTTTTCCCCAATTTGCTGCTTAAAAAATCATAGCGGAAGCGTGAATTTTATATTTAACCAGATGCAGCAATCGACTTAAGTAACTTACCTTTGATCAGGTACCTGACCAGTTACTTGGTCAGTTACCTGGTCAGTTACTTACTTGGTCAGATACCTGACCAGTTACATGACCAGTGACTTGGTCAGTAACCTGATCAATTACTTGACCCGTAAAGCAAAAAACTCTTAAAAAATTTTATGTTTGTTTTTCAAAACCCTAAAACGATTTTTCATATTTGTGAGCCTATGCTTTGATACCAATTGTAAAACCATAGTTACATGCTCACAACATATGCATAACAATCATAATAGGTTTAAGGCTTACCTTCTGCAATTACTGTCATGGATTCCATCTTATGCAGCTGCTAAACACGATCACTGAATATGGTCTTCTGTTACTTACCAACTTGCTTCTCAATGGACAGAACAATATGCAATAGTCGTGGTAGTAATCAGGGACCAATTCATCTGTATATATATGAGACTTAAACCTCAAGAAGCTTCCCATTAAAGCATTCCTTGTCGGTTTAGGTTTCACTATTAGATTCCTAATGTATCACAACTTGTAGCCTTTCTTGTCGACTAAGCAATGGATTACTATCCTTAATGAATTGATACACTATTCATTAAGTTACTAGTATTGATTTACTGTTTGTATCCATGTTAAACTAGGATTGATATTAAGCTAATCATCAATTACTTTATGATGATATGTGTTATGTCCATATTTGATCTTACAGAACCGCCATGGCTCTACCTTGGCATCGATGGTCATGGCTTTCGTTTTCAAAGTCTTCATCAGGAATTCAAGTTTTACCACTTGAATCAGAACAACATGGCCCAGGAGTTTCGCGATCACGTTTGCCTTGGATCGTCCAGAGGTTGGCTGCTTCTTTTGAGCAAAACCCTAGATTTAACGCTCTTGAATCCTTTATCCGCAATTCAACTTCCACTCCCTCCCAGTACCACTTTTTACAGACTTCATACTGGATACTGATTGCTTATATTATCGTGCAAGGTTTAGCACATTTAATGTATTGTCTTTGCAACCTTCTCTGGTTACAATCATGTACAGTGGCAAACGCTTTTATGCAGGGCCATACAGCATTGCATTTTGTACAACAGATGCAGATGGTAAGTGGACAAAGCTGGATGAGCGTGAATGGTACTTAAATAATTGTTGCCATCATGATCAACTCTATGCATTACGGCAAGACATCAGTACGGTTGAAGTATGGGATTTCTCGACTTCCTTTCCCATTAAAAAGATGGAAATCCGAGCGGATCATGCGCTTGGGGAACGAATAAACTATCATCAAACATGGCGGCAACCATGCTACATAGCCAAAACAGCAGAAGATCTACTCCTTATCGAGTTTATTCAGAAAAATTTGTGTTTTTAAGCTGGATTACAATTCCGATGGTAGCTACAGATGGATAGAGACAGAGTCCATTGGCAAGGGTGAATTGTATTTGAATAGGGACCAGTCACTACTAACCTCAACAGCCGATGATGCTTCAGAATGCAATAGGAACTCAATTTACTTCACAGACTTGTTGAATTCCGGCAAAGGTGCCCTTTGGTTTATTTGCGTATAGTTTAAGAAAGAAAAAAGAAGAAAAGGTCCAAGACTTGGTATTTTGGATGCCGTATGGATCTATTTTGTTTGATCCTAATCTTTCATTCTTTCTTAGGCTTTAATTGAGAAAAAGTTGCCATTTCAATGATTGCAATTTTGTAATCTAGTAGAAAGATTTTGGTTAGAAAATGAGAACAAGAGATTTTAAAAAGTGTGTTGTAATCCACAGTTTCGTATGAGGGTTTAGGTGAGGAACCAATGGTTGTGGACGATTTTTTTTTTTTTTTTTTTTTGTTAACAAATAATAGAACTAGTTATAGGGAAGATAACGAGTGAGGTCAGGTTATCATGGTTGCACACACTACGTAAACGTGTCGCTCGAATTTCAATTTGCCCTTATAATCGTGGTTTTTTAGATGGATTTTGGAGATAACCTGTACGTAATTTAATGATTTAATCGAAGTCGAAAGACCTTTGGGCCCACAAACTATTGTCGGGTTGGGGCAGGCAAGGCTCAAACCCAACCCAAGCCCAAACATAGTTTTCTTTAGCCCAAACACTTTCTTTCGGAGTTTCGGGTTGTGGCGTTGAAATGGATCCAGCCCAAGTTCTATCCTTACAAGAGTAGGCGTGCTAGGCACGCGCTAAGATAGGCTGTGGTGCCATCAACTGATCAACTTCTCATCCCCTTGGATTACAGACCATCCACTCCATTGCACCACAACACAGACACAGTAACTCTCTCTCTCTCTAATGGTTGGGCCGTAGACGACCAGAAAATGGCTGTTTCATTCAACTCAGTACTTGGCTTCAATTCTACGGTAATTCTATGCTCCTTATTTCCACCATTTGTACAAACTAACCTCATTATCATGGTTGTGTTGGAAGATTGTCAATTGGGTGTATTTCTATTATGAAACTTTGGAATGAGCAGCCATGGATTGTTTTGTATTGAAGTAGATATTGGGTGGTGTTCGAAGTTAAAACTAAACAATAAAGGAAGAATCTTGGCTCAAGAATGGAACTATACATAAAACTAAGCTCAAGAATGAGTCTTGGCTTTTGTTTTGTGTCTTGAGGTTTGTAACTGTTAGGTCCTAATATCATACTTGTACTATATAGCTGCTTAATTTGCTTTGAGACAAAGATTCTGGCAGGAAAGGAAGGTTCCTTGGTGATTATGGACTGAGTTCCTGAAATTTACTTTGGCTGAACTAATATCACTCAAAAAGAAAAATTCAGAAAACCAATTAATCTTATCCTGAAGGTTGTTTTGGTTCAGATAAGTTAATTCAAGTTTTAAGGAAAATTAGGGCTGTCCTTCTGTACACATGTTATATTCCTATATCTTTATGTAGGCAGTAGGTACAGTTTTTTTGGTTAGTTATGTACTGAACAGTTCTGACAAAAAGAGAAGTACTCTAGTCCAGTAATCAGGAGGGTAAAAATTTCCAATCTTTTTACCTTTTGGAACTTGGTGTGCTTTTATGAATGGAGATAGGCTTCACTAGTAGACTTGATCTTTTGATGTATGCAGCAAATGCTTGTGTGTGCGCTATCAACTATGTTGTATTAGTGGAACAGTTCAGAAAACTTAATAGATGATTGTTCGAAAAATGGTTCTGCTTAGGGCAATTGGTTTTATATCTATATGAAAGGCTAAAATCTCTCTGTTTATGGTTATTGGGTTTTATGTGATCTATATATAAGTTGGCAACTTCTGCTTGCATTGATAATTTACAATAGTTTTGTACTCTCTATTTGAAGTTACAAGCCAAGTACCAGAATGTGTCAAGATTTTCTGCTGGAGCTTCTACACCAACAGTCACACAATTCACATCTTCGTTTGGAACATTTCGGTCAAGAAGGCATATAAACCAAAAAAGATGGGGTTTATGTCTTTCCGTTGCAGATAGCAATCAGCTTACCACAGAAACTGGTGATAAGGCTTCTGAAACCACTTCAACTTCTCCTTCTGAGGATCCATTACCAGCTGTGAGTTCTTCATCTTTGGGTACTTCTGCCAATGATAGTCAGTTCCAAACTAGTGCCATTGACGAGCCTAGTTCTCAAACCTCTAAGGCTTCCAATGGATCATCGGTTAATTCAAGTCAGAAACAGGAGGAAGCATCACCTCCACCAAACTCGCAATCTAAATCAAAAAGATCACCACTAACAGCCAGGGAGAGACTGAGGGCAGCCAAGGTTCTCAGCCGTTATAACACGGAGTCAAAGCCAGCTAGAAAGAAATCAGATAGGAGCAAGACTGTACTAGACGCTGCTAGAGCGAGCGACGGTGGGAAGAGAAGATCTGGACTTCCACAGGCCCCTACAAACATTTTCGACGACAGCAAACGAGGAATGCCAAAGGATGGCCTAACTTGGGATTTTCCAGGGGGTGCTGATTTGTTTCTAATCGTCTTCTCGTTTGTTTTCATCAGCACGGTGATGTTTGCTACCACTTACTTTGTCTGGAAAGTTGGTGCCATCCATTTTAATGAAAATTGAGTTGAAGAAACTGCGATTGGCTTAGTTTCATCCAATCAATCCACCTTGATGCATCTCAACATTTTTGACAAGATATACATGTCAATGTACAAAGATTTGCACGGTCAATATTTGTATCAGTTACTTGAAATTTACTGCTCCTACACTTTTATAGCTTTGTTTCTTTGAAGTGGAAAATATGATAGAAGCTATTAAATTCCTTTGAACCCTGCCTTGATTCTTTACCTCTACTGATTGAAAACGAACCATTTTACGCAAAATCTAGGTGAGCCTAATTTGTGTACTAGCTAGATTTCTCTGTTTGATCCAACATTCAAAGAACAAGGCCATGTGTATATCATCTTTATCGTGCTTGTGTACTTGTAATCAGTCACATGGTTCATTGTTATCATCCATGAACAGAGTCACCACAGTAGACTAAAGCTTAACCGCTTAGCCATTCGTCGATTTAATCATGGCTCCTGCCGACGATATAATTTTGCAGAAATTGTTGAAGGAATGGGACCCGAAAAGACTGCTGCACTTGATATTTCGATTTGGTGTAGACACCACACAAATTATGAGAAGAAAATGGGAACTCTGCAAAGCGAGTGGTTGATCAGATGTCGAATCAATCTTTAAAGTCCTCTTTATGTCGAATTACAATGTTTGAGTGAATTCGAGGGCCCTATATATCTCCGGCCGGTGATTTCTTATTGAAGCCTTTTGTCAGGTTGTGGAGTACAGCACAGGAAGAAGACAAACCAAGCCACTAAAACTGGTGGCAACTTGAAGCTTCAACGCATACAAGAAATTTTTTAGTTGGATTTGTGAAGATACAAAATTGATAAGAACTTGTCCTCTTCCTACATTAATTAATACATTATTTGCGTTACCATTCACAGTCTAATAACATAACATACAAGATGAGTATTGCAAAACGAAGAATAATAGAGAGGTTCATAGTGGTTCCAAGGTTACTACCTTAGATACTTTGGAATGCATACCCCAAAGAAGATAGTACGGGAAGAAAAATGATGCATATCCTGGAAACAGGCTTGTTCTACCAGTACAAGAGGTTTTGCCCCAGTACATCAGATGATACAACTCATCGAACGGTGCAAAACCATATTGGAGAGTGGAATTTTTCTGTGTTTCTTGGATTTCAGACGGCATCTAGTTCTAGTATATTGAAAATCTACTTGTCGGGATATCAATCCCTAAGTTCATGATCCTTGTTACTCACAAGTCACAACTATTACCAAGTCAATGTATAGACAACAGTTCCTATACAATTATTTAGTGTAGTATTTCTATGTCATTTTCACTCTTTTCATTTTTATCCAATTTTCATCAGCAATATTCGCATTTGTGCCTTGGCAATGCATAACTCTCTTTCTTCTAAGAGCTAGCACTGTTATTTGTACTGCAACTTTCATTGGTTGAGACGGTCACTTTCTGAATTATGTCATAAAATCTCAACAACTATATCATTTTCTAAACCCAAATCAAAATACAGTGAAATTAAACTGGTGATTTGAGAAAATACAGTAGAATTTATAGTGTACTAAGCAATAAAGGAAAAGAATTCATATTGAAATGACAGGCAGATACTGCCAAGAAGAATTTTCATTTGACAAATTAAAGGGGTTTATGGATAACCACTAGAAATCACTTTCAAGATGTGGAGATCACACATTATTTTCTTAGTGCAAGGAACAGTAGATCTTGATTGTATGAAATAAAAGGGGCAAAGAGGGGTGGGAGGTTCTAACTTTTGGCCATGGAGAAATGTTATTATGCTGAAGGGCCAAACTGGGTTAATCAGCACCAGACTGCAACAGCAGTGAGCAATGAGTCTTCTTCTTTCCAAGTTCCATGGCCTCATGTGAGTCATGTTTCTAAGCCTACTCAATTCCAGTTCTCTGGACGGTTTCCACCTTCATGGTCTTCAACGGCCGAAGGGATTGCCGAAGAAGATAGAGCTGCGAGTGCTTCTAAGAGCCATAGCCAAGCCGAGAAGCGGCGCAGAGACAGAATCAATGCGCAGCTTGCAACTCTTAGGAAACTAATTCCCCAGTCTGACAAGGTAAATTGATCTCATCTCCCTCTCACACACCAACATGGAAGATCTTGCATGCGACCGTTTTATATAATCCGTGTCTTAAGTTTTGAAGGAGTCGCATGTCAGTTATATGACCAAGGTTGTGAGATAGAGGTTGTATGCATGCATCGATTACACTTTTCATATTTGCTACTTGAATAGTAGGTTTATCATCTCTAAAATCTGTTTGTCACAATTTTTGAGTGAAATATATAGCTTACAAGTGGTTTGATGCTAGGCTAGCTTTAGGTGTGTGTTTAATTATGTACATGTTCAACGCATTAGAAACTGATATGGAACCTTGATTTGATTGTGAAGATGGACAAGGCAGCTCTATTGGGAAGTGTGATAGATGAAGTCAAGGATCTTAAGCGAAAAGCTATTGAAGTGAGCAAAGCCTTCATGGTTCCAACTGAATTTGATGACTTGACTGTTAGTCAATGTGATCCTGCCCGTGAGGGTACTCTTATAAACTCCACCAGCATCAACAAAATCAAGGACAATAGTATTATGATAAGGGTATCTGTTTGCTGTGATGACCAGCCAGAGTTGTTCACGGAGCTCATTCAAGTACTCAAACGCCTAAAACTGACTGCAATTAAAGCCGATATTGCCAGTGCCGGCGGCAGGATCAAAAGCATTTTAGTCCTTTGCTCCAAGAACAGCGAAGAGGCCGTCTCCATAAGCACTCTCAAACAAGCTCTTAAGTTGGTCTTAAGTAAAATCGCTGAATCATCCGTAACCCCAAATTGTCGAATTAGAAGCAAGAGGCAGAGGTTCTTCTTGCCCTTCCAATACCCAAAGTAGATTTTTCTCAAGATTCTCGAGTCCTTTGGTGATTTAATGTGTTGCAGTATTACTCCCTATTGCTCATTGTGTTCTTCCCCCGGGAGACATGATTCAATTATGCATTGTATGGACAGGTGGAATGCACAAGGTGTGAGACATAAGACATAAGGCAGTAGGCACGATATATACTGATCATCATATTGCTTCCCTACCACATGAAGAAGTGGAGTTCATTCTAGGACCACTTATTTTTTTGCTTCATTGAGAGCAACTATGCCTTTCCTCATCTCAACATCATTAGAAGATTGAACAACAAGTAGGTGATTTGCTTAGTTCATTATCTTCTAAGAAGTTTTGCTTTCTGACAATTTTGCATAAATTGTGATGGAAATAAAAGAACAATGTTATTTGCACTCTTTATTTCTTGTTATGCACTCTTTATTGTTTATATAAATTTAAAATAAAACTCTCAATTAAAAAAAAAAAACAAACAAACAACTTCACACGACCATTTCTACTCAAAATTGTGGATTATAGCACACGAATTTTGGCCAGAATTACATATTCTAATTTTGCTCCAAAATCTTTTCACCCTCAAATAATAATTTTTAAACACTTCTCAAATTGGCGGGACTCAAAATTTACTACATTTTTATGATTTTTCAAGGTTAGAAAATAGTAAAATTTATATAAAAAAATTCTTTCAAGGTTTCAATATTATATAAATTGGAACACATTCTAAAAATCATGCCTAAGAATTTTGAGTGTTTTTTTTTATATAGGAAAATTTCAAGAAAAAATAGTGTTAACAAATATTTATGGTGGCTTTCTCCGGATACCTCACTCAGAATGCTATACCGCCTGGGGTATCGATCCAACTCTTCAATCCTGTACCAGGAACACAGCGTTAGAGGGATAAACCGTGTCAGAAGGTTTATGCCCCTCCGATGTCTGAGTAAGATACTAATATATAAATGAATTATATAAATAGTGGATAAATAAGTTATTACCCGTAAAAGGTGGTTGTGCTGATGCCTTTATACTTGAGCATGGGAAAGGAGTTTCCCCCATCTTCGATGTGGGACGCAGGTTGTTCCTCTGACGCCATATCAGCCTTCTGTCGTGTAATTAGATGGGTTGTGCTGGCCATGCCCCGGGCCTCGGGTGCCCGGGGTGACATCCTCATGGGCCCCGTCATGGTGGGTTGTGAACCCGGCCCATGGCATGGTACCTGGGTATCCCTACGGGCCCCAGCAGATAGTGCCAAACCTAATGAAGATTTCTCTAGTATGTACAACAAAGTTTAACATATTTCGTCATGTCATTGCATTCCACGGCAACTCTATATGTTCTCATGACACCTCTCGACTATAGTTCCCTTTATAGTGTTAACAAAGTTATAGTGTCCTCATGAAACCTCTCAACTTACTAAACCATGCAAAGTCCATTTCTAATTTTCCTTTTCAAATAGTCATGTTCCTTAAATCACCATTGGAAAGCATGACCTTTAGAATGTGTTCAATTGACAGAATATCAAATTCTCATACGGATATTTTTTTATGATTTTTCAAAATTGGAAAACAAGAACTAGTAATAAAAAATTAATTCAATATTTCAGTGTTCCGCAAGTTGAGACATATTTTAAAAGTCATGCTCTATAAATACTACAGCTAAATTCAACTCATGTAGAAGTCTCACTACACCCTTATAACTAATTTTTCTTCTCTATATTCCTATTTTATTGTCTCCCCTCTCATTATCAACAAGCTGAAAGTGTGAATATAATGGGCCAAGCTAATTGATCTCTAATGGGCAGCATTACTTAACCCAACCTGGCCATGTCAGTATGCCACACATGGTGATCCAATATAGCTTTAGCAAAGACTAGACCACCAAGCCTGGTTTTTATAGGCAAGAGATAAAACAGATTCTAGATAATGAGAACAAAAATCAAAATGAAAAGGGAGAAGAGGATTAAAACTTATTAACTAGTCATGTTTACCACAACAGCTATTTTCTCTATTCTCTGACTACTTAACTAGAACACATCTCCTAGTCACAGACTTTGGATCAGATTTTTAGTGGGTAGTAGTTAAAAGAATAATCTAGTTGTAAAATTAAACTAACATGTTATACCTACTTTTCCATTCCAACTCCATTTTTGCTTTGAAACTATGACCTCAAACATATCAAAACAATGATCAATAAAAAACAATACATATTTTATTTACTTTTTAACCGCCTAACCAACTCCCCCCATATGAGTCCATTTTAACTGAACAGTAGGCTGTTACGGGTGACGACACTATCACTGTCACTCCACCTAATTCCCGCCGTAACGGCGTACTCTCCGTTTGGTCAGTTGCTGGGCGCGCACTTAATGAGTTCGGTTCCGTTTTGCTTAGAAACCGACGACCGTTACACCTCCTCCTCTACTCAAACTCTTCTTCCTTGTCATCACCACCGTCATGCAGAAACAAAGTCATCAACATTGACGGATAAGATGAGTCGTGAAAAATTGAAGAGGAAGTTATATATAACCTCCAGATACCAGAACCAAAACGGCAAAACCCACTCCTTAAACCTCGAGTACTCCTCCTCCATCATGATGATGATGCAGAAAATGAAAATGAAAATATATAAAAAAATGGAAACAGAAATTGGGAAACGCGTTTGAAGTTAATTTCTGTTATGTGAATAAGAGAGCGGTTTTACGGTTCATGCATGCCAACAACCCCTCCATTCATTCATCAAAAACGGTTAAAAAACTCATCCTCTCTCTTCAACTCCATCCCCCATTTCTTCTTCTTCTTCTTCGAAACTCACAAAGGGCACCATCTAAATCTTCTTCTTCGTCGAAACTCACAGACGCCATGAGCGGCGGTGGTGATAATAGAGTGAAGGGGTCGTGGAGTCCTCAGGAGGACGCAACGCTGATCAAGCTGGTGGCGGAGCACGGCCCGCGCAACTGGTCCTTGATCAGCTCCGGCATCCCCGGCCGGTCCGGCAAGTCGTGTAGGCTGAGGTGGTGCAACCAGCTCAGCCCCGACGTGCAGCACAAGCCTTTCTCGCCGGCCGAGGACGCCGCGATCGTCCGGGCACACGCGCTCCACGGCAACAAGTGGGCCACCATCGCCCGGCTCCTCCCCGGCCGCACCGACAATGCCATCAAGAACCACTGGAACTCCACGCTCCGGCGGCGGAGGCTGGCCGAGTCGAGCTCGGCCTCTTCCGAGTCCAACTCGGCCGCGTTGAAGCGGTTGATTGGCGCCACGTCGGGCGACCCGGAGATGAAGCGGCAGTGCTTGCGTGGGGCGTCGGCGGAGGAGGATAGTTTCAAAGCGGTTGCGGCGGGAGTGGAGGGCGTGCTGACGTCACTGACGCTGTCGCCGCCTGGGGAGAAAGTGGAAAACGAGGTCGTTTTGAAGAGTGAGGAGGTGGGGGAGGAGGACGAAGAAGACAATGATGATCATCAAGACGAGGCGGTGGATGACGAGGAGAAATGTACGGTGGAGATGGAGGAGACGTGTCTGATGACGATGATGCAGCGGATGATAGCCCAGGAGGTGAGGAACTACATCGAGAGCTTACGGGCCGAGAATGGGCTAGCATTTGGGCTACAGTCGACGGTCCAAAATGATCCAAAATGTTGACGAAAGGTCTCATCGGAATGTTTCAGTCTTTTGCTTTAGTTCTTGTGGCGTCTTTTAGTTATGACTTGAAATTCTGAAATTGTTGACTTAAGCATCTCCAACAGTAGAACTTATATTTTAGTTAAATTTAGCTAAAGTTAAGAAATATAGCTATTTAATTTAACAATGTTGCTCCAGCAGTAATAGTTATTTGTAAATGATATACTATATTTTATCGAATTATAAATTGACATGTGGACAAAAGAGAAGCTATTCTTGATTGTCTAGCTAAATATAACTAATTTTAGCTAAAGTTAAATTTAAGGGACAATGATAAAAGATGTCATTTTAAAGTACTTTATGATAATCCAGACACCACAAATGTCCTCGTGATAATTAAGGTCAGCTATTAACAACCTACCACTAGAGTTAAACTTAATTACAAAAATTGCCACCGCTGGCTCTCTCGCCCTCCCTTCCGTTAATATGTTATCCGTTCAGATTCAACCCTTTACCAAAATCTCTCTCTATCTCTCTCTCTCCACAAACCCTTACCATCCCAAGTTCCCAACCTCCTTGACCGTGACTCCTTGAGACCTTCCTCGACTTCTCCGACTCGCCGCCCTTCACCATTGATCTCTCCTTCGAGTGGATCCTCGACTCTCGTGACTCCGACACCGATCAGATCAAGCTCATTGATCGCGCCCTGCAGTTGAGATCGGTGCTCCTCGAGGTCGGTAAGAGCTCGGCGAGACGACGAGCCTCCAAGCACAACTCCATCTCCTGGGCTCTCCCTCTCGACCTCACCATCAAGGTAAGCCCAGGTTTTATTGTTGAAGTAAAATTTGAACTGTAATTGTTGCCGGAAACTGGTTTGATCGTGTTAGTTTTTGGGCATTCCGATTCTTTCGTTTCGAAGCTGTACTTTTCCGTTTTCAGTAGCAAAGCAAACTTGCACAACTAATTTTCATGCTAATAGAGATGCAAAAACCAAGACAAAGGCAACGAACACCACAAGTGTTAAGGTAGTCTTCATGATCTTAGTTCATAAACCTGTAATTTGAACCACATACAATTAACCAGAATATTAAGTACAAAATGATCATTTTTGGTTTACATTTGATCTTTTAGCTTCCTCATTTCACCTGTATTTACATTTTCAATTTTGGAGGTGCAGTGCATTATTTCTCATTTGTAGTAATGCTACTTTGAGGATATGATACTCTCATTTTGATTGTATCTTTGATTTTCTATATCTGATTTAATTTTGATTACAAGTTGTGGCTCAAAAATTGAAGGAGGCAGAAATTACCGAGCAAGACTCGCTTCTGGTTCCACTTTCCTCTTCTAGTTGACCTCTCCTCCTCCTCCGGCAACGATGACCTCAAGAACTGGGATGCCGACTTCGTCAAGGTCGACCAGGCCACCCTTTTTGATCTCATCCCGGTCCGTATTACTACTTTAATCCTATTACTACTGGTTTCTCGTTTATCGCTGCCGTTGATACTCTTTAATTCGCTTAGGGTCTCATGTAATTTTATAAGAATTTTGTTGTTTGATCATGAAAAATTGATTTTCTTAGATTTTAGGACATTCGGTTCTCGATGAATTGTTGAATAAATTTATTGATAATAGTTCATATGCGTAGCATGATTAGTGATTTCAATATATATATATACCGCCGCGAATTTTATAGGAATCTAGGACAGTTTAGCTGTATGTAATTGGTGAGCACTAGTCCTTTTATTTGTAGAGATATGGTGTGAAAATGCTATTATTATGATCAATTAGGTTCGTTATTATGATATCACTTTATTGCTTTGAAACTTGAATTTTCTTTTCATGGGCATCAGTTGGAAACTTTGTTAAATACTGTAACACAAGTGAAGGAAGAAATATGAGTCTGTATTGTAACTCTAGCATGATTTACAATTAGTCAATCAATGAAAAACATGACAAGTTCATCGCAAGTAAAGTAGGAATTGAAGAACAATAGTCAGTGAATTTGAGTTCGAGTTTTATGCTATTGTCATTTGTCAGTAAGGACTAAGGAGTATGCTTCTATTATATTTCACCTTTACAATGTGTGTATTGCACTTGTACTTGCAATCATTACGGATTTGAAATTTCTCTTCCCATTGTTGTTGTTATTCATGTAGTGCACATGGTTCTTTTGAGTTACTATAGTGTAAGTGATTGACTGATGAAGGTGGGAGATGACCATAAGTGAATCATTTGTCAATTGGTTTTCAACTGAACCATTTCTAGGGACTTGAGGCAGTTGCCTCATATACAGCCATTGTAACATGTTCGGAATATTTATTTGTTTTGCATGTTTCATTTCCCTTTCTAAACATAACCAGTAGCCCTAGAAATCTGACATCACGAAACAAATCTGGGCTGATATGTACTTGGCTTAAGTATGTAGAACATTTGATTATATATATATATATATATATATATATATGTTCAAATGGGTTTTTTTTCTTATTGTGCTTTAGGTGACTTCCTCTCTAATAATGTGGGATGATTTGATTGCAGTTTAAGCAGTAGAGGAGTTTATGAGCGCAATGGATGAGCAAGGAGGGCAAAAGAGTTAGTAGCAAACAAGAACAACATGAGATACAGACCCCAATCATATAATCAAGGATCGCTGAAATGGAAATTGGGGACTTCTTATCATTCATCGTTTCATTGAAATTTATTATAAAAAATATTAAGATTCAAACACGTGTAATTATAGAGTATCTCCTCCTTTCCAATTCATAATCCAAACACCAGATTGGTGCCTTAGTTCGTCTTTGTAGTGAGTGTGAAGTATTTTGCTGTTGTATTAATTCTTGATTAGTTGTGTTGTAATACTACCACAAGTCATTGTTATACACATGTCAGTGGCCAAGTCACATTGTATGTCACTGGTCATGTCACCGGCCAGTGTAGTTATTAGTCAGGCCAGGTCCCTAGTTTGTGAGATTATTGGTCAGGTCACTGTTAATATTAAGGCACTGGTTATGTCATTGGCCAAGTTACTGGTCAGGTTACAGTTTGTAAGGTTATACACATGTCACTGACCAAGTAACTGTCAAGTCACTGTTATACACGTCATTGGCTAGGCCAGGTCCTTAGTTTGTAAGGTTATTGGCCAGGTCACTGTTAACCTCAAGGCACTGATTATGTCATTGGCCAAGTTACTGGTCAAGTTACAGTTTGTAAGGCTATACACATGTCACTGACCAAGTAACTGTCAAGTCACTGTTATACACGTCATTGGCTAGGCCAGGTCCTTAGTTTGTAAGGTTATTGGTCAGGTCACTGTTAACCTTAAGACACTGATTATGTCATTGGCCAAGTTACTGGTCAGGTTACAGTTTGTAAGGTTATACACATGTTATTGACCAAGTAACTGTCAAGTCATTGACCAAGTCACTGTCATATTGCATGTCATTGCCTAAGTCACTGACTATGTCACTGGCTAAGTCAGTGGCCATGTCCAATATTGATCAAGTCACTGACCATGTCACTGAAATTGGCAAGTAACTTGCAAAATAACATGTCACTAACTAAGTAAGTAACTGACAATGTCACTAACCAAGTAACTATCAGAAGCCAAATCACATGTTAATAGCCAAGTCACTGTTAATCACATGTCACTAATTAAATAACTGACCATGTCACTAACCAAGTAACTGTCAGTAGCCAAGTCACAAGTTAATAGCCAAGTCACTGTTAATCACATGTCACTAACTAAGTAACTGACCATGTCACTAACCAAGTAACTGACCATGTCACTAACCAAGTAAGTAACTGACCATATCACTAACCAAGTAACTGTCAGTAGCAAAGTCACAAGTTAATAGCCAAGTCATTGTTATTAGCCAAGTCACAAGTTAATAGCCAAGTAACTGTCAGTAGCCAAGTCACAAGTTAATAGCCAAGTCACATGAATAAAAAACATTAATTAACTGTGAACATATAGGAGTATTATGAGGGTCCTGACTCTATAAGTAGAAGAGCTACATCTGTTATTGAACAAAGGGAATACAACAAAAGGCAGAAGGACTACAAATGATATAAATATTGCACATATGCATAAGGTTAGAGGCCATAACTAAAAGCAGGCTCAGCCAAATGGATTCCTGGAACGATATAACGACCAATGAATCACTGGCTACAAGAGAACTAAGTTGCAGAACATAAACTCCAGCATCTAAGGAGCATTAGCATATACATATCTAATTTCACGCAATATGACGGCCTTAAGCTATACCATCATTTAACAAAAGCTCCAAACAATAAGTTACCACATGACATCTAATATTAACCCTACTACCAGTAAAGTGGGAAGTGTGAAACAAGATACTTCAAAGCGTCAACCTTTCCATCCAACCATCCATGTTCTTTCATGAATCTACAGAACTCCTGCGTCAAACAACAATCACATTATGATTAACTTATTAACCCCAGTTACATGAATTAACTCCAGTAGGTAAGTAAGTAGAATTCATTTTACATCAAACATATCTCTTGTGAGGTGCAAAAAAAGAGTAATCAGGAACTTAGATTGCACGCGTGGAAGCATGCACAGTCAACTGGGTCTCATATGCCAATACAATAGGTTACATAAAAAGCAGCTAATAAAAGGAAGGGTGCCACACTGAGATCCTAATAAAGTGGAGATGACTGTGCAAGAAAGTTCGATGCCAGATAGGGGATTTAGCAGAAAAGGCCAACAGAACTTACTAGTCATTAGTTCACAACTCATGCAAGAAAAAGGGTATCAGTCTCATCTCATATAACGACACATATCAACTTAGAATTAACACTGCAATAGAGCAAAGTTGACCATTTAACTTTAAAAAAAAAAAAAAAAAATCTAAATAAACTGCAGTTAGTTGGTAGTATATCTTTACAGAATTATAGAAGCTGACGTACACAATACGTGACCTCTACCTTTTCAGCAAGATCAACATCAAGGCGGCTTGTAGCAAAGTAATCAAGGAAAAATAATGGCTTGGCTCCAGAAGTGACAATATCATCGACACTCATAGCAACCTGAGAATTGAAGTTGATCAGTACAGAAATCAAAACACGTACACAACCACATGACTCATCTTGGGTATTAGTATTACCAAATAAATACCAATGGTCTCATGAATTATGCAAAACGCTAACTTCATGGTGACATAAATCCTTTGTATGAATTCCAAAAAGGAAAAGGTTTGTTTCATTTGAAACCTGGGGATGTCTAGTTTTGAAATGCTGGTTCCTCCAAGCATGATTGAATAGGAAGCTAGTAAAAGAAATACCAAGAACATGACAGTGCTGCTGTCTAAAACAAAAATCATGCAACAGACCTGTAACTTTGAAAAATCATAACTAATTCTAGAAAAATAGTTTTCAAGAGATTCGAATTTTGAAATGATCTATAAGATGTCTACTGCAACTTTTATGAAGACACCAACTTCAAATACCCAACCAAAATGTACAGTTTTCAGTAAAAAGGCAACTACATCAAAAGCCCAGAAACACAATTTCAGATTTGCATATCTTTGTTCTACCTTGAATTTACCCAATGAATTGTAAATATAAGAGCTGGAACATAATGAAACAAATCAAAGAACATAGAATCAATTAAAAGACATAACAGAATCAATGAACATAGCATGGATTATGGAAAAAAAAAAAGAAATTTATAATACAACAAACACAATTATATGGATTACAGTACAAACTTTCTTGATAGTTCATTATTCCCACAGAAATTTCAAACCTATACTTCAAAGGCAAACTACAAACTGGCAGCCCAAATGCAAGCTTAAGTTTAGTTCCCACACCATCAGTACCAACCAAAGATATGAGTCACTTATTCACCATATAACTTGATCATCCCAAGAACAAGCTCCAGCTTACAGAGAACCACAACTGTTACTAATTGCATACACACATAATCAATACCAATGGTCTCATGAATTCCAATATCAAATGCAAGCTACATTTAATGGGAATTTAATTTATATCATGCATGTTAAAGCTTGATCTGTTTAATTTGAGATGTTTCCGTTTGATTTGCAGGATCAGAACACGCTTACATGAAAGTTAATTCTTCTCTCATATCACTATGAAAGCTCTAGCGATGTTAATTTTTCAACTTCGATTGTAAGCAAGTCTCTGATTCCGCTTAAATCCCAACCAGTACAAATTGAAGCAAGCAAGCAAGCTAGTGCAGAAATTAGTGGTACTAGTTCATCATCACATATCAAGTCTGAATGATGCATACATATAAAAATTGGAACATAATGAGAAGTGTTGGATTCAATTAAGCGATTCGATTACTCTGGTCATAGGGATTCCTTTGTTGATCGCCATGTACGGCTACCAAATCCCGGAGTCCGGCAGCCTTATGGTCCAGGTCATCGTGCTCTAGTGCATCATTTGGTATACTGCTCTGTTGCTCTTCCTCTTCGAGTACCGCGACGGCAAGCTGCTAATAATGGAGCAATTCCCGGAGACCGCAACCTTTATCGTCTCCTTCAAGGTCGACGCCGGATCGACCTGAACGATCTGGAGCAATCCGATTACCGGCGAGTCGGTCCCGATACTGTAGAAGTAGGTATCGACTTCGCCGCGGTGATGAAAACGAAGAGATCGGAATAAGCTTCGGTGCAGGTGAGGTCTGTGTCTGTGTGGAAAAGGAAGAAGAGAGAGAGAGAGAGAGAGCTCCGATCAAGATCGAATCAAGCTTTTAGGTTTTGGAATTTTTGATCAAAATGGGAGGTCAAATTTGAATGCACGGTTATAAACGTGTATTAAGCTTAAGGGTAGAATGAGAATCAAAAAAATTAAAAATTGACCTTTTTTAACATCACTTTATTAATAAGGACTAAATTAATATTACTAACAATTTATAATGGATTTTTTAATCAAGTGAGAAACTATGTGACCTTTTTATCATTTCACAATCTAATGTGACATTTTCCATTATTTCCCCTAAATTTAACTTAGCTATAGCTAATCTGTTGGACTTGAGTTTTCCTTCAAAACTAGTTATATATAGCTAAAAATTGAATTTAGCTATTCTGTTGGAGCTGCCCTTTATCTCTCTTATGTAGAGCTTGTTAATGACTAGGAGTTGAATTTCAGGTTAGCAATTTGCTAACTGTAGCTCAAGTTTCCCATTAGAAAGACAAAGACTGTCTGCCTTTCAGACTACAACGGCAAAGATTTACTCATATAATGCGTGTATTGACTACAATAGGGCGTATCAGCTAAATGAATAGCGAGCACAATAGTCAAATTTCCAAAACTAGGTTACATAATGATGTTAATTGCTTCATTAAACAAACCGCTTATTGAACTGTGCCATACAGACTTCAAGTGAGGTTCTCTGGACATCACAACGATCACATTAGTATTAGTGTTCCATAGACGTAATAACTACTGATCGCTTCACTTTTAAAAGTCTTATATACTAGCCAAAATGGTAAAATTTCCACTTCCCATTTGGAAACAGTGCCTTCTGAAAGACTGAAATGACCAAAAATAACATAGATGCAGGCAATTATGTGTTAATGCAACAAAGAATATCAAGCGATCATGCATTTTCCAAACAATCACACCACATATAATTGCATCTGTAAAGGGTGCATAAACAGCTGATAGGATCATCTGAGTGATCAACATTCGGTCACCATAAACAACCAGACAATGCTCAATTAAGTACAAACACAGATTAGTTCTAATTCTGAAAGAAGACGGGCAGTTTCCAAATTTTGCATTTCTGCTGAGCAACAACAAATATTTTACCTAGGCAGGCAGCTAAGACACTGAAGAAAACTATGCATATCAGCTGGACAAGATTCTGAAAAGAACCCAAAAAAAAAAAAAAAAAATTTGTCTACTTCTAGTATCAGACAAGCAGCTTAAGACTCTGAAAACAACAATGTGTATTTTCGCTGAACAAGACTCTGAAAACTCCAGCATTCAAAATTGACCTGCTGCAGGTCATTCTATTTTCTTCAAACACAAAACAAAGCAAGAACCGCATTAGAATACTGCCTAGGACACAACTCATTCAATACTCTAAACGGAACCGTCTTCACAGAGCTATTAATGGAATCAAACTCCGTTTCCTATACCTATCAGAGCGAAGATGACACACAATAACCTCCATCAGCAGAACCAATACACTGATAACTCAAATCTCTAAATCACAATAAAATCCCATTGGCAATATAACACGAGATCCACCCATCATCACAATCAAAAACACAAACCAATATATCATGCAGGAGACGGCAATAGATATCACAAAAAGCAAAAGTAAGTTCAAAATCCGACTGAATTAAGCAAAATGTGTTCAAACACAGTACAAATTTATAAAACGTTCTACTACAACTGAACTAATCGATGCTGATTACTTGATTAGAAACACGAAAACAAGGAAATTCCGGCGAGCTGAACGTCGATCGATGAAGGCAACTACTTGGATCTCTGTCTCATCTTTCGGCGCTTCCTCTTCAACCTCCTCATACGCTTCTTCTTCCACTGAAAGACCACAAAAAAACAATCATGAACAAAGAGAATAGCAGATCAAGATGAAAAATCGAACAAGACAGAGAAAGCTAAATCACTGAGCTAGAAAGAGTTTACCTTGGCCCTCATGGCGTCGCTGAAATGAGATTCGCTTCCAAAACCCTAGTTGTGGAGAGAAGGCTGCGCAGAAGGAAAGGAAGTGATAGCGGCTTTGGGAGGGTCGGGATGAGGGAGCGTTGCGACCATTTATATTGAAGGAAGAAACCCTAAAGGGCTTAGTCGGCATTAGATTTGGGTTGGGCCAGTGCTTTACTACCCGCCTAAATTCTGTTACGAAGTCTTGGCCCAATATTTCAACTCTGGGCTAATGGGAAAGATGTGTTGGACCATCCTAATTCCTAATGGAATATTAGGCGGGTTTTGAAAGTGCGAAATTGGTGGCAGTAGTGATTGGGCCTAGGCACTAAACGACTCAGTTTAACCCGGCTTCAAGTCGAGGTCCGAATGAGTCGGCATCAATTTTCAGATTCTATGGAGAATTCAACACTCATTGTTCGGAAAAATTGTCTTGGGCGAGTTACATATTGCGAACTTCCCGTTTGTTTTAATATTTTGAAAATTTTATTTATGTTGTATTTGTTTTATTGAACTAAATACGGTTGCAGATTTCTTCGCAAACTTGGGCCAATCATCTTCAAAAAATTGTATTTGGTTTACCGATTACACTTCTTCTGTAATACCGCTAGTGGTTTTGGATGCTATGATGTGCAGGATCCCTAGAAGATCTTCTCTTCAACGTATTCTCTTTAAAGGAAAAAAAAAAAAAAAAAAAAGTCTTTCTAAATCTACCCAGCAAATATCTAAATACACACAGCATTCTAAATATTATTATATATTTCCCGTTTTACCCTGATTTAAACAAACCCAGCAACCTTGTTTAAATAAACCCAGCAAACACAACACAACAGCCAAAGTCAGATCAACTTGAGTAGCTGAAAATGTTCAAGACAATGCTGGAGCGCCTTATAACAGTCTTATAAATTTCCAAAACTAACATATCACCTGGTTTGAAGGAGAAGTTAGGTTTATACGAGAAGCAGATAATAAATTTTATTAATACAAATAGACACAGGAAGCATGTTTCTTCTCTGCAGCCAGGGCAGCTCCCCCACCGTATATGCAGTCCATGCAGCAGTCACAATCCCAGATTCCTCAAAGTGCAATCTCATGAAAATCAGATGAACCCACAATTGCAATCCCTGAACTTGCAAAGTTCTGTGCCAACAATGCAGCAGAACAATATGACTAGCTTGCAGCAAAATTCTATGTCTTCTTTATCTCGGTGGAAGCCATTTTCAGTTTAAGGGCAATAGGAACTGCCTCGATCTCAGTTGTTTCTTTTGTTTCGGATTGTCATCGGTAAACAATAGCAACCGCTACACTTGTGGGTTTGTGTATGCTGGGTGTATTATAATGAGGGCAAAATTGGAAAATTAGGGACAATTTTTAAGCTGCTGGGTCTATTTAGAAATTTGCTGGGTTCAAATAGAATTGGTCTGAGCACATGTTGAAAATTTGGAGTCTAACTTCTTTGCACCGAATTGGTCTGGTTTCCATAATGAGTATATGATTTTTGGGACAAAAAATCAAACTAGATTGTATTGATTTTTGATTCAATATCTCATGTTTTCTTTGTCTACGTGTTCCGTTATGATATTTCTTTCTTTTCGTGCAAGTGTTCATTGTACGTCGACCAAGAAAAATCATAGTTGATAAGATAGACAAAATAAACGATTAAGACACCTGTTATTGGAAATTATACATGTCACTTGAGAAGTCAAATTTGATGTAGCCCTCTTAGGCATACTATAACAACTTGCTGAAGTTGGGGAACATAGACTATTCTGTGTATGGGTTAGGTTGGATCTAGGTAAACTTGGAGGGGCACAAATATAAATTGGCAAATCAAGGGGCTGTGTAGGTCAACAAAAACCATCGAAAGGAATAGCACACCGGATTGGAAACTTTCCTCTGGCTACAAAACACCGGCGCATTCGTTTTCTTTTAAAGCAAGAAAACGACTTTGGGTTGTGACTTGGCCAGTTGGCCCAGTAGCACACTTGCATGCATATAACAAACTAGTCGCTAATCATAGATTCCCTTCAAGTTTATATTCAACAAAGCGGTTTTGGACATTCTCAAAGAAAAAAAAAGCAGTTTAAACAAGAAAAATGGCAATAATTATACCAGAAAAGAGATACTATTACAAGAATTTAAACTATGCTAAGATAATAAAGAATTAAATTGAAGTCGATGAAATATACAATTAGTCACTGTACAACAATTTGCAGAGCGTCATCGGAGGTTGACCGGAGAGAAGTACGGCAGAGCGGGCAACTGGACTGAGCGCTCAGCCACGTATCGACGCAGTCAGAGTGATAGCAATGGCGGCACTGAGGGAGAACCTTAACCTTCTCGCCGTCTTCGAAAACTCCGAGACATATAGAACACTCACCGCAGCCAGCCGTCTCCGAATTGCCGGAGGACTGGTACAAGATTATCGGCAAGCCTCGAATCAGGGCAGCGTCGAGGCCGCGCGGCTTCTGCGGCTGCGCGTTCGGCGCTTGTGAAGAGAAAGGTGAGTTGGAGGGGCGGTAGCGGCAAACCCATCTCGCGTAGAGCAAGAAGACGGTGACGAGGAGGACGACGGTGAAGAGGATCACGACGAAGAAGAGGGTGCGGCCCTTTACTTGGAACTCTTTGTCGTCGAGGACGGTGTAGTGGCCATGGAAGGGTCCAGAAGAATCTTTAGTCGACATTTAGGGTTTTGGTGGTGGTTTTTGATTTGGTTGGAAAAGAAGTGGTGGTTTATATAGGCAGTGGTGGAGGCGGCATTTTGTAGTAGTAAAGCTACAAGTAGAATTAGCTGGTGGCTTCACACAGTTCTTGGATGAGTGTTTAATTTATAAAAAGAAAAAGAAAAAAGAGATAAGTTTTTGTAAGAATCTTGAGAGGGGCTGGGATTTCTACAATTGGAGGGTCCATTGAGTTGGAAAAGATATTTTCTATTTTCCTAACTTTATCCTCAAACTCAATCAATTTGTGTCTCTGTGTTTTCAAGGGCCTCCTTTGTTGATTAATTTTCAACGGGATAGGGTTTGTTTTCACAGAAAGAGACATGCTAACTCATCTTTATTAGCTTTTGGTCTTTTCAGTAATGATTGCCCCATCGGTTATTAATCAAAATAATTATACTCAATCACCTTTATATGTAAATTCAAACAGTAAAAAATAAAATAATTCAACTTAAAAATAGTTTTTTTCACCATTAAATTAACATTTACAGGTGGTTGAATATAATTTTTTTAATTAATTACTTATCAGTGAACATTATTATTAATCTTGTAGTGTTCTAACAATTGATAATTAAACGGTTAAAATTTAAATTTATGTGGGTGATTTTAGTTCGTTCGAAGAGACTAAGCAGTTAAAAAAACTAAATTTGATTTATGTGGTAAGAGATAAGATTTGGATTGATAGCTGTGGTGATTTCTCCTGCCAGCTACCTCTTTCATCGGAGGGTGTGTGGATGTTTCTTAATTGCCTGGTATTCTCATTGCAAGGAACTGAAAGAAGTGATGGAAATTGAGTGTTACTCATGATTATTGACAGAAGACTACGTAGGCCTCATCAAAAAAACCCGCGGATCAAGTGGGCCGATGGAGGCCCGCCGACCCTGAGGGCTAAAAGCCCGGCCCGGCCCGTTAAAAAACCCGCAAAGCCCGCCTCGGGTGGGTAGTGGGCCGGCCCGCAAAAAGCCCGGCCCAGCCCGTAGGCCCGGCCCGTAAAAGCCCGTAAAAAATTATATATATATATATATGTATGTAGATATGTGTGTGTGTGTGTGTGTGTGTTATATATAGATATATCTATATATGTGTGTGTGTTTATATATATATATAGATATATATATATTTGTGTGTGTGTTTATATAGATATATATATATATATATATATATATAATAAATATGTGTGTGTTTATATATATATATATATATATATATATAATAAATATGTGTGTGTTTATATATATATATATATATATATATATATATATATATATATAGATACAGAGATATATAGATATATATATATATATCAATATATCATGTGTGTGTGTGTTTATATGTATATAGAGATATATCTATCTCTATATACATATAAACACACACAAACATACATGATATATTGATATATATATTTGTGTGTGTGTTTATATAGATATATATATATATATATATATAATAAATATGTGTGTGTTTATATATATATAGAGATATAGAGATATATAGATATATATATATCAATATATCATGTATGTGTGTGTGTGTTTATATATATATATATATGTGTGTGTGTGGAAGTTCTTATACTTCTATATAAAATATGTGCATATATATATATATATATTCTAAATATTGGTTGACCAATTCGATCGGATTCGAAAATATGGTCAAAATTGGCTAAATTTTTTACCACACTCATAATTTATTGTAATAAACTCATCTAACGGTCGGTTTTTCCATTTTCTTTGAATTGATAGGAGTTGCTCTTAGGAGTGTATGATATATAAATATAGGTTTATAAGAGTAACTACGTTTGACCTAGTTGATCGAATTTGAAACGATAACCAAATTTGCTAGATTTTTTACAACCACCATAAAATATTACAATCTCTCAATCGAGCGATTGGTTTCTCCAAATTCATCTTCCACTTCATGGTTGTTTTAGAATGGACCTCAACAATTTAAATGCAATGTACAAGTCATACAACTTTAGGAGACAAATTAGTATAGGTCAACGTATTTGTAATTAAAAATTAAATTTTTTATCTTATGTCCACACACATCCATCGATGAAATATTTACAAACGTGATGTAAAAAAATAAGCAAGTTTTGCGTTCATCACGCCATCGGTCAACCAAGAAAACATGCAAGTGACTACGATTGACCAATCCGATGGGGTTTGAAACTATGGTGAAATTGACTAAATTTTTAAGCACACTCTTATTTTACTGTAATAATCACATCCAACGGTCAGTTTTCTCATTTTCTTTGAATTGCTATATGTTGCTCTTTGGAGTGTATGATGTATAAATATAGATTTATAAAAAATTAGTGCCTTTAAAAATTTATTTATCAATAAATTAGTATCTATATATAAATAAATATTTTTTTTTGGTACAATATAGAATTATAGATATGTTATCTTTGATTGTATTTGATCATTATCCAATGAATTTCCAAAGCTTGATTAAAAAAAAAAATATTTGTGTCTTTAAATATTTATTTATACATAAAGCCCGCAAGGCCCGGCCCAAAAAAGCCCGCAAGGCCAAGCCCGGCCCGGCCCAAAAAAGCCCGCAAAGCCCGCTTTATATGGACGGGCTTGGATCCGTCTATTTTTAATAAAGCCCGGCCCGGCCCGGCCCGCTATTATTTAAAAATATAGCAAGGCCCGGCCCGTTGACGACCCCTAGTTTACACCAGATAGGAAAGTAAACAAATCTTTTACATAATAAAAAAAGTAGCCGAATCCCACGCAAGACATTTACCTGCTAACTTTTTTGATTTCATCTTTATATCTGCTAGAAGATTTCAAAATTTTGGATGAACCTCGGTTTCCATTCTTTAATACAAAATGGTTATATGCTTTTTGATCTGATGTTAATAGTTATTAACATTTTTTCAGGTCGTATTTTGGCATCAACTTAATTTCTACTGTAGGGATCCAATGTGAAAAGCTGTTAGAACTTACAAACTAACGACTTAAACAAGAGGAAATAAAGTTAACCAGAAGAAAATTTTGTTGTGAATATACGAGTTACCCGTGGTTCTAAAAGCATAGTCTGGAATCTGGATATATGTGTGTGTGTTCGACCGTTTTCTTGTTTTACTTTTTTTTTTTTCATCTATACTATTATTATTTTTTTTTTTTGAAAGGGGGCTGGTGCGGCTGCTCTCAAGCCTTGATTAATGAAACTGCAGAATACAAGAGGAGGACATAGAGCCTAAACCCCAAATTACAATAAACATCGGAAGAACATCTTGAAAAATTTTCAGCCAAAATATATACTATACTATTATTAAGAGAAGAGAGTTTCTCAGCCAAAACAGAAAAATTTTACCAAAATATCCCTTAAATATTAAAAAACATTTGAACTGAAATATTTGATAAAGACAAAATGATCAATTCACAAATAAAAGAAAAACAAAATAAATTTAACAAAAAAAATCAAAAATAAAAAACAAAATATGTGCTGTAATTTTCTCCACATTCTGTGGAATAACTTCTCACGTAATTATCCACACCCATAGGGTGTGTTTGGAGTCTAGTAAAACGTAGGAGAACAAATTTGCTCACCATCCACACGTGAGCGGTACAACCACCCGTTTACACAGCTGTTTTGTGTTATAAAACTATAATTTATGTTTGATACCGCATTACAGCTTCATTAAAAGATGGATGTATCGAATCACTACGATACTGGGGTGATAACAATTTATTTTCCGAGTCCTGGGGCATGGTGAGAAACTGTTTAGTATGTTTCTGGAAACAGCAAGAATTTGATCACTAATAATTTGCATGTTTGGATGTCTAGTTGTTTTACCATTTCCTTGTTCATTGTTATGTGCTTTTTGACCACCGACGTCGTATATAGGAGCCTCGTAAGAATGTCACTAGCTGCATGGATCACTAGTTAGTGACTAATTGGTGGTAGCAAACTACTTAAAAGTAGTACTAATTAAATTACTAGAATGTGGAGGGAATGAGTACGTATCATGAATTAATCCAGCCATCCGGATAACGAAAGGTCAGATAACTCGGATTAATCTTCGAAAGGACGTTTTCGTATGAGAACTACGTATTCCATCTCCAATATTATCCGACTTATATATACACACACATACACAGTTAGTTTGCAATTGGTGATTTGGTTCCATACATGTCTTAGAACACATAACTACTATTGGGCACCAAAGAATATGATCGAATTAGTGCTAAGCTGGCAACAATAACAACATGGGTTCCAATAATTAGCAGCAATGGATTATATATCTTAGATAGTAATTTATCGAATATATGCTGTTGTTGCACTTGTTTGTTTTCATTGTCCTGTTCTGAGTTTGAAGTTCATCAAAATTAAACTAGAAGTAGCATGTAATGTAACCAAGAAACAGTAGACATAAAGCTCCAGCTCCCATTTCCTGCGATGCTTAATTGATTGGAACAAGAAGACAGCGTGCATCTTATGTCTAATGTTGTTTAACTTGGTTGGTACTCGTACGTAAATAATTGTTGCCACTTGTAAGCAGCTGCTTTTATTTTTCTTGCGTGCTACTTTGTTTCTACGATCTTTTTCGGATACGATTAATATTTCTTTACCCAATAACCTTATATCTTGCTCCGACAGATTAAGATTTGCACTTATAATAGTAGCCTGATCACCATAGCACTAGAACCAGAAGTAGGCCTTTGATTCAATTGTACATTGCAAGCTCTTATAGTCTTATTAATTATTGGGTTGGAACTAGTTGGGTGGGCACGTACTCAATAGTTATCCGAAATATTTGGTTAACATTTCAAAGACTAAAAGGAGGGAATCACAGACCTAGTTGGGGATTTTAAAAGAAAAGAGATCATCGTTGCTGCTTGTACTTAATTTTTACGCTTCAAAAAGGACAATAAAATAAACACAGTTGTACAGTGTGGTACTCTCCAATAGTCCAATTCCATCAAAGTAGGAGGTTCCTATCACTTGAATGTTACGTCTTTACTTAATTGATCTTAATCCACTCCATACCATGTATTGAGAATAAGATGTTCGATGTTTTTCTTTCTCAGATGAATAAGATACTAAAAGTTGCACCGTACCTAGTTAGTGTTTTTGAGAATCAACCAAATATTTTAAATCACTTCAGGATTTAGTAGATAATTCTTCTATCCAACCGTCAATATTTGTTGGCACAAGTGCATGTCGGTGTATTGAATACTCTCTCGACTTTAATCCAGCTAGCTAGGTGAAGACTGTTGGCATATGCTGATCAGTTTTAATATATATTCTCACGTCAAATGTTGTTTATGTTGATCAATTATAAATATGTAGATATTTGTATGTGAGTCTGCTTAAGAAGTAACGACATCCTCCTATTTCTTAGGCCATCTCCAATTGTCAAGGTCTAAAATAGACCATGGTCTAAATTTTTAGACCTTTGGAAGGTACTATTCATCCAAATAGTAAGATCTATAATTTTTCTAACTCCAATCGTCTGATGTGTAAATTATTTTTTTGAAATAAGGGCTGGTGCAGCTGCCCTCAAGCCTTCATTAATGAAACTGCTTAATACAAAAGGGGGGACATAGAGCCTAAACCCCAAACAATTAGTAACGAGAGGACAACCCAAATAATAACAGGAGCTCCACTAATCCTATGTATTCAACCATGCACCAACTAGCAAGATTTGACATACCAGATATCTGGGCAACTGTCTTTGCTTCACAACAGTGACATATCAAAAAGAGAAATCTCATATAAAGCCATAGAACAATTAAACCTGCTTTCCCACTATGTTGTCGGCCAAGAACTCTGGCGACACTAAGTTTCATCCTGCCACTAGTATGTTGCGTCTATTTGATAAAGGACACGCCTCCTCTCTAGGACAAACAAGGCACTGTGAGTGCAAATACAGGCATTCAGCCTGACTCTCCCTACAATAACTCTATAGGGAATTATTTTAAACAAAAACCTAACAACCATGAAATAAACATAACAAAATAAACACATGAGCCAAAAGCCCACCAACAAAGGCCCAAAGCCATAAGCCCAACCCAACAGCCTTCATCTTCCCCAACTTCCTGACTGATCGCAGAGGGCAGCCAACCCTAACGCCGTCGGACCTGCGTCACCACCACCCACGAACCCTCAAGCAGCGGCAACCGATTCACTCCGGCTGACGTCAGCGGTGAGACCACCAGACTAAACAGATCCATTTCGGATATGTGTCGTCCAATTGATCGGACGTTCCACCACTGGTCAGATCGTTGAAACTCCCTTGTCGATAGCAGGGACCAATCCACCGCGCCCAGTCACTCCGATGACTCCATATCCAGATCCCATCGCCAGCCATCAACCCCCCTCGCAGTAGTCCAAGACTCCAGGAACATAGATCGTACCCGATCCATCTAGCCTGAGATCTGCCCAATCCACCGTCCCTAAACTCGCTCAAGCCAAAGAGTCTTGCCGGTGGTCTTTGAACCCTTACAGGCGCGTCCGACGACAACACCCCAAGGATGTCGCTGGACGGAGTATCACTCACTCAATCTCTTACCAGAACGTGCGGCGCTAACCCTAAACACCGAACGGAGAAGAAAATTTCTGATATCTAAATTATAGATTCTAATATATATTATTCAAGTTTGAATTAATTGATCAATTAATCATCCAAAGGTAGGCCAGCAGTTTGCCGGGATGAAATCAGCTGTTCCCATTATTCTATTACAATTCTGTCCCCTCAACATGATTGATCCACAGAGATTAAAAAAATATTTTCTTAATCTTTTATTCCATTTTTTAATCTCTATGGACCAATCATGTTGAGGAGACAGAATTAAGACACAGAAATCTGGGACAGCTGATTTTATCCCGCAGTTTGCCATCCATGGTCTAAATGTTGGTCTATATATATTTAGACCAACTTATAGACTTTAGCCCTCCATTTGTGTTTTTTTGTAATAGACCAAATCCATGATTGGAGATGGATTTTAGACATCCATGATCTATAATATAGACTATACACCTTTGATTGAAGATGGCCTTAGAAGGACGATGTCCTTGCACCCTCTGACTTGAAATATAACCCTATCTTAGACACCCTACATCTTTTAAGTTTCCTTGACGGATTGTCCTGGCAAAAGAATCAGCTAAATCGGAGATTATTTGGTTATCTATCTCATACTGGGTTTATAACATGCAAAGTTGCAAACATAGTTCTCGGATAAATCATAAAACTGAAATAATGATTATGGTAATTAAATAGCTAAACAATCTCAATTTGGATCAATTTTATACAACAATTCTTAAAAGATTCTTAACATGACTTTGAAGATGGGGCGGTTCCGATCATTAGCTTACAAGTCTGAAATGAAACTGAAAAAAAAAAAAGTGCCCTCTCAGCTGAAAGCTTTGTGTCTGTATGTATATATATATATGCAACAAGAAAACGAAGATGTCTACGGAAGTGCTAAGCTAAGTTGACGGAAATGGCTGGGCGGTGTCGCCAAAGATGAGTGGCCCCTCGCCGAGGGTAGATGCTGTGGAGGTGCAGATAGAAACAGAAAGGACATAACAGAATTGAAGGTAATAACAATAACACGATGATCAGATCGGAGATTGGAGAGTTTAGTAGATCAACTAAACACCAAACACCGATTATTCACCATCAAATACTCGTGTTTAGCAGTCTAGATAATTTAAAACTTAATATATCATTGAAAGAGCATGACTACTCTTCTTCTTCTTCTTCTTACTTAATTACTTGAGATTAGATCATGAGTTCATGACTATCTCTTGGTAACCTATATTTATCAATATTTGAAACATCAGTTGCCCAAATCCATGAAAGCAAAATAAGTTGTCCCAACACCCAAGGCATTTAAGACTTAGTGTAGACTTGCAACTAGGTAATTAGACGTCTTCCTGATATTTACACTCAACACTAATAAAGTAGAAGATTTGATCGGGGTTATATCATTGATAAGACTTCACTGTACGTTCAAAGAAAAAGGGTTGAGATTTGATGTTTTCTGCAGACTGCATACTACAGGGAGCTAGCTAGTATCATTGGAATCCTCAGATATATATTTCTCATAGATCAAAGTGAACTAGTTAGAGCATAGAATCTATGTTTCAAGTAACATTTGATCAAAACCCAAAAAAACAAATCTATACAGTTGAGAGTTGACAGTGTGCTCAAACTAGTTGTCTCGCATAAATCCAGTCCTTAATAATTCGTATCTAATTCTAGCGATAAAATACAGTCATTTTCACCTGAAGAGCACGTCTAAGCTACTAAATCCAACAGAAAATGAATATATGAAACAAGAGCAAATTCATGGAAGCTCGATCCACAACCGTGGCACCATGTTCAACATGTTGAACATCACATATTTTCCGCAACAGAAGAACCAGCTTTATATACCAGTAACTCAGTAAGGTGTCTAAATAACTGACTGTACAGATGTAGAATGGAGGGTTTAACCCTATTTTATGTAATACATTAAGCTCACTAATGAAATCCAAGTACCAATTCTGGATCTTCTCAAAAAAAAAAAAAAAAAAAAAAAAAAAAGTACCGATTCTGGAGGATTATGAATGACAACAGACAAATACTATCCAAGTAGTACAGCAGTAGTGTATGCGATCACATTGTTGTATTCAAAAAGAGAGAGACCAAATACCTTGATTTCTCCAATTAATAATCATAAAACCCAAAGCAACAATGAGGACGGGATGCAAGCCATCCATCAAAAACTCCCATGAAATTGGGGATCTTCATAAACTGATCCATACATGAAAGCAGCCTCCGCTGCTTGGATCTATTATCTATAGATCTATCGAATACATATAAAGAAAATATTTTGATATATATAATAAATTCCTTGATAACCAAAGATGATCTAACAATAACACTTCTAATATCGCAACCTTCTAGATCCAAGGCAGTTATTCATTGCCTTCACAATCTTCCTGAATCCAAGTCCAGAATAAAGACCAAAATTAATATGAAATCTTGCATGCAAGCTAGCTAGAATCCATCTATATATATATAGCTTGAAAGGTATTAATAATTGAATTATATATTATTTATATTAATTCTAGCTCGATCTCTCTTGTTCTTCAGAGAGACATGCAAAGAATCAATCAAATCCTTTAAAATCCAAAAAGAAAGGATCACCGTAGTAGTCCCACAGACTCTGGGCACACTCTTCCTCGTTCGTCAGCGGCCACATCGGCGACATGGGTCCGCCTTGTGCCATCATCATCGGATCCGAAACCGCCGGTGCAACCACCATGGGCTGCGATGACATAGACAAACTCGAACCCGCGGACCCAACAATCGAGTTCATATCCTCGTAAGAAGTACAACTCTGATTCTGATTCTGATTCTGATTCAAATCCTGTTGCTGGTGTACTTGGTATTGCTGATGAGCATGGACACTAGGGTTTGGGTACGAGGTTGGTGTGGTGTTAATGACGTCACCGCAACCATCAGATGATAATGGATAATGATGAAACTGTTGTTGCTGCTGTTGCTGCACCACAACTTGCTGTTGGATCTGTGGATTTAAATTTTCCAGCTGATTACTCATCTGTACGGACGAGTTAGGGTAAACCCCAACAGAATTGTAGGGAACAAATCCGTAAGGATGGGCCGAGGAAGCGAAGTTACAGTTGAAGCCTGTGTAGCCGGAGGGCCGAGGGAGCAGGGGTCTTAGGGTTTGGCTGGAAGAAGAAGACGATGATGAGGAAGAAGAGCCGCGCGTGGAGGACTGAGAGGAGGAAGAACCGGAAGGCTGGAGGTTGAGCTGAGCCCTGGAGCCGTAGAGGATGATAGCGGCTCGGTCGTAGGCTTTGGCGGCGTCCTCGGCGGTGGCGAAGGTCCCGAGCCACTTCCGTGTGCGCTTACGTGGCTCACGGATCTCCGCCACCCATTTGCCCCAGCTCCGCTGCCGCACGCCGCGGTAGCGGAACTTGTTGTTGTCCGGGCCACCTTTGCCCTTGCACTTTCGATTGTTGCTGTTGTCTTTGGCTTCTGTTGTATTCGTTGTTGGTGTGGCGGTTGCGGCGGTGGTGGTTTCAGCACCGGTTTCGTTGTCGTTGTTGCGTTGGAGAGGGTGAGGTGGGGATGTGTCGTCTTCGTCCATGGTGCAAGCTTTAAAGGGGGTTGTGGTGGGAAAGATGGAGACCACTACCACCTCGTTCAGTGTTCTTGATTAGTCGAAATACAAGATGAGAGAGTGTGCGTCTGTGGTCGGATTTTGAATGTCATCTTTGTTAATGGTGGAATAGGGCGGTGCTCTCTTTTATATACATATTTGCTTTTTCTACTGAAGAGGAAGAGGAAGGGGAAAGAGAGAGACCGTGATTGCTGTGCAGTGAAGAAAACAGGCTCAGTGCTTGCACATTGGTTTTGGAATTTGCATCCATATATTGCTTATTCATTTATTTATTATTCATCTTGCTAATTTTCTTCTGGTTTAATTTCCATTTCTAGTGCTGATCTTCTACATAACCTAATGTTCAAAAAAAAAAGAAATACTTGATAGCCGTTTCAAAAAAAAAAAAAAAACCCTTCGTAGCAACATCATTATGCAAATTTTTATAAAAATAAAACATAAAAGTCCTACAGAAGAATTAAAATTCGTAGTTCAAAAATTTCTATCGATTGATTCTAGACCTAACCCTAAAAACTCTCTCTCTCTCTCGCGTTCCATCCCTGTCCGGCGGCGAGCCCTGGCGCCGTCGTCGGACAGGCTTTAGTTGACTGAGTGTGGGTTGAGGTAGCAGTTGCTGCAATGGGGAAGGAGGAGATCACAGTAGTTCTCAGGCTTGGTTTCACCATTCGATGGTTTCAGCGGCGGACTAGTTCGGTGTTGGGGGATCGTAGGTCTGACGGTGACATGCTTGTGGTGGCGTGTTGTCGTACCGTTCGGAGGTTGGTCAGTGGTGGCATGGCTTGGAGGCACAGCTTTCTGCCAATCGGATCAATCCGTTCTGGGTTGGAACCCTTGGATCCGGCCTGGGATTGGGTTCGTCTGCTTGGGGCGGTGATTATTCATGGTTCGTCGGGAAAGGCAGTGGGTTCAAGTCGGCGGTCCTGCGAATGCGGTGTGGTGCGGTGGTCTGGCGAAGGAGGCTGGGGCGGGGATGCGAGGCATGGCAGGCTTCTTGGGGTCGTCCTCTCTCCTGGGTCAAAGCTCGGGTTTGGTCCATCTTTTTGGGCCAGGACTGGGCTCTCTAGTTTTTTGTTCCAGTTTTAATTTAGGGTTTGTTTTTTGGTTTGTTTGTTAGTTTAGGGTTTGGTTTTATTTTATTGTTTGTAATATGTCGCTACTAAAGGTGTGGCGGAGACAATCTTCTTTTCGCAGTCTTGGGGGTCGTTCCTGTTCTGGAGTTGGGTCAGCAGCGGTGGCTAAAAGTCTGGCATAGACAATCATCATTGGCCTTCTAGTGGGTCCTTCCTGTCTGGGATTGGGTCGGAGGAGTTGGCGTTTTGGAGCAGTGGTGGATGGATGGTGTTGACAATAGGGAGGTGATGGTGTTGGTGTTTTAGTCCCATGTTTGAATGTCCGGCAATCCTTTTGGTCGAGTTTAGGTCACAACGAGTGTTGGCTTGGTCGATCAAAAGCTGGTCAGGAGGACTCTGGTTGGTGAGTTAGTGTCGACACAAGTGAGTTGTCTAGTTTTAGAGTTGTTACTGGCTGGACGAGAGGTGAGATGTCAAGGATTTACTGCTCCTGCGCTTGTTGTCTTTGTCATACAGTTGTAGTGCAAGTTTAGAGTCAGTATATAGGTTTCCAGTGGGAAGTCTAGTGGCCATTTCTGAGTCAGAGATGTCGCCAAAAACTCGTTGTAAGCAGTTCATTATTAGTGAAGTTCTTATTTGAAAAAAAAATAAAAAAAAATTTGTGAAAATATATAATGTGATTATTGACATGTTATTGTCTTATGGGTTATAATTTATAAATCAGAGCAGCTCCAACAAAAATTGTATTATAGGGAATTAAAAGTCAAATTTTTAAACAATTTTTCTTCTCCAACTCCAATAGATTCCCTATTTTACAGCAATCTCTAAAATCTCTATAATTCTTCCTTAAAATTTTAGACATTGCTTCCTTAAAATTTTAGACATTGCTGTAAATTTAGGGAATTTTGTTTTCCCTATAATGGAGATAATTATAGAAACTTTGTCAGAGTAAAAGAGTCTTATTTTTTTCTAAAATAGAGATTTAATATGAGGAAGCTGTTGAAGTTGTTCTTAGCGTTCATCATCTTTGGCACTTTCAAGTTTATACCCAAAAATATTTTTCAACGAAAAAGAGTCCATAAAAGAGTTCACTTTTTAGTACAGTATTCTTTGTTTCTTCGACTATGTTTTTGCTTCATAATCTTAAAGAAACTATACTACAAATTAGTTATTCTAGAGCATGCATTATTTTTTCTATGGAGGTACTCATTCATGGCTGCCTTGATTTCACGATCAGAATCAGTCACCTTTCAAATGCGTAACCAATACTGAGAGTGTCCTCTTGTTTCCACTGCAAAAAAGAAATAGTAAAAGTTATCTGGTCCGTTTGAAATAATGATTATAGTTTTGAGACACTCTAAGGCTAGGTTTTCTTCAATTTGTTATCGAAAAAAAAAAAATTTGTTTTATTGATTTCATTTTGTAATCGTAATCCCTAAGAATTGACATGATGTCTCGTATACGATACATGATACCCGCACGCCTAACGAAAAACATGTAAAAGTTTTTGAACTTGTTCATGGGATTTGGTCATAGTTTTGGGTCTTCTGACCTAGAAACAAGAGGCCTCTGCAGTCTGCGCAGCTCTAGTCCCTCTGTGCTACTTTTTAATGTTTTATTGTTTTTTGGTCACTTCTCATAATGGCAAGAGATTTTTTGCTATCTGATCATAGATCTTTAACTTACCAATTACCTAACTAAATTAACCACGCATATTTTCAAGGTAGTCAAAGTCTTAGCTTATCAAAGTTCAAATTCAAAGTACTCCTTTTGAATTGGTTATATCAAAAACCCCTTTGAACGAATTAATTGGCCACCCATGATCTCTTATTCCTTTTCCTGAAATTTGAATTGGTTAGTCTTGTCTGCGACATATTCTTCACAGATGGTATAAGGTCACACTACTGTCACAGTAATATTGTTCATACCTGGAAATTGTTGGAAATTATTCTATGCACCACGGTGCAAGTGACCCAACCCTTATAAAATAATCTCAATCCTTGATATTTATTATCAATTTTATTTTTAATAAACAAAAAGTGTATTTAATGCAATCTAACCATTCATTTATGTTGGTGCAAGTGCACGGCGGTGCTCTGAATAATCTCTCGAAAATTATTAACTATTATAAGTTCATTCAGATATTTAAATATCATTATACACGAGTATACGTGATCATGTTATGGATTTTAGTATGTATAAATGAAAAATATGCTGTCGTGGATCTTTGTGGAGATGAAATTATCGACAAGGAGGTACGTAAGAAGCTGATGCATGTTGAAAAATATAATTTTGTGAAATTTGGAAGTTGGAACAACATATTCCTTCAATTGTATATTTTCACTATTATATATTTGAGGGCATTGATCAATGTCTTTCATGTAAAGTAGTACTATCGATCCATAAGAAATCACGAAGTACAATACTTTTGATGAGGAATTATTATGCCAATTATCTTTTAGAGTTATGTGCAGCAGTCATTATTCTTTTAGGGTTCGAACTTTGAAGATCAGAATATTGATGGTGGAAATTGGAAGAAAAGAAACGATGAGGTGGAAGACGTATTTGCATGGAGGAACGACGTGTCTGAAGAAGAAAATAGGAAGTGCAGGAAGGGAGTTAGGAGGGGGGTCGCTGCAGAAAGCATGTGGTGGCCAGCCCAGCAGCGCATTGGAACTCGCAAAGGTTGCAGCAACATTACCAACTTGGACCCCAAATAGGCTCATTAACATTACACAGAGACAATTTCTGTGCCCTTCTGATACGATAGTATGCCTTATTCAAAAGGTAATATTAGGTGAGTTTTTGCCCGAGTTCCTAGCAATGGAGCTTGTCCTCCTTTTTGGACTTTTAGTTGGAATCGGCATTTTCAGCTGCAAATTGTGGGCGGAATTGTATTGTAAGTTTAGAACCTTGGATCGAGCTGTTCCGTTATCAGCCACACAACCTTTATCAATTCATTTCTCTAGAGTTTACCAAGCAGATCGACAAACAAGGGCTTCTCCATTTTTATACCTCTTTTCTGAATTCTTATTTCTAGTGAGGCTAATCATAACAATGTTTATGATAATTGATCGAGCTAAACGTTGTCTATGTTAACGTTACTCGTATATAACGAGAATAATGATGCCGGTGTCCATGTCCGAAAGTAAAGCGAGACTAGGGCACCCGAGACGATTCCTTGTACTTTTTCCAACCAACACTGAAACATTCTCTCCAAATTGAAAAATTTAGCTGTTATTATAATTTTTCACCCAAAATAGATTATAGCACACAATTTTTTGCCAAAATCACATTCTTATTTTTTAACTATAATCTTCTCATCTCAAAACATAATTTTTAAGGAATTTTAGGATGGATGAAACTCAAAAATCTCAACTAAATTATTTTTTATCATTTTTCAAAGTCAAACAAACTGTAAAAATTTTAAATAAAAATTGAGTCGATATTTTTGCGGTCTGTCACTTGGAATAGCTTTTAAAAACCATGCTTCACTAACAATGAGATTATGACACATGAGAATTTAACAAAAAATAGTGTTGACAAGGTTTGACATGTTTCGGCATTCCACAATACCATTAACACATCGAAACTTGTAAAACCATGTTAATACCGCTTTTATTCAAATTTTTCCTTACCAAAATTTAACCATTGATAAATCATGATTTCTATTACTAGTTCCGACAAGTTCATAAGATAAATAAATTAATTTTTACTTTGCTACTAACCATAAATGAATTTTGCGACAGTTTTGTTTATATATTTTTTAGTTCTATTGATCCCTTAATTCAAAGGTACATTTGGTTCTCGTAACCTAATGGAGAGATATTTAATTTACAAGGAAATTAACAAGGGGAAAGAGTTCCTAAGAGCAGGTGCACCCGTAGTCAAGAAAAGGCAAAGTCGAGAAGTCAAGAATTCGACCAGTCAAGTTACTATTCACTGCCACTGGACATGAGTTTACACCCGTTGTTTTTCTTGCCCGGTCAACACTGTTCATTATTATATAATTTTAGGGGGTCTCGAAAATCGACTTTTTACACATACGTAATTTGGGAAAACTTCCTTCATGAAAGTTATAGAGATCGTCGATACGATCTCGTGCATACATGGAACGCAATATTCGGAGTTCGTATGAATTTATTATGAATTTTTGAAATCTGAAAATTTTCTATAAATAGCAAAAATTTCTGGTCCTTTTTCATAAGGACAGATTTTTCTTCTTTCTTCACTTTCACCCCTGAAACTCTCTCTTCTCTCTCCTCCTCGTCCCCTCAGACCCGTCGGGTCCCGACCGACCCGACCCGAGTTTTCCGGCGCCGTCGTGCGTCCTCCGGCAGCGGACCCGGGCCATACGGGCTCGCCTCGGCCCGCTCGTCCTCCCCACAGTGGTGCCTCACCTCACCACTCAGCCCAAAAGGAGATCGAAGGCCTCCCACACGCACTGCTGCTCGCTCTGCGTCGTCCGTGCGTTCCACGCAGTCTTCCGGCGCGTCTCTCTCCGCGCGTCAGTGGGTGACGTCAGCCATGTGGGTTCCTCGAGCCGAGCTGGCAGCTAGGCAGACTGGTCATGGAATTAGTCACGGGCTTGTCCGTTTTTATGGCTTTGGGCATGGAAGGGCAAGACTTGCCCGGTCAAGCTTGGGCCGGTGGAAACTGGTTTTCTGCATACCCCGGCAACCACATCAACATTCCTTCTTTTTGCCCGGGCAATCCAACACCGGTGGACTTGCTCTAATGAGGACTAGTTTAGGTCTTTTTTGTGAGACCTACTTTTCAATCATATTTCCGCAAATTAATCGTTATATATTTAGATATTCATGTGTAAATCATTTAAACAATTTTTCAACCAAATTAAGAACTATTAAGACATTCATAATCGGGATTTATCAGTTATGAACATGAACGGTCCATATACACAATTTTTCAACCAAATTAAGAACTATTTAAGACATTCATAATCTGGATTTATTAGTTATGAACATGAACGGTCCATATTTGATATATTTGGTTCGTCCATTGATTTGATCTAGTTCGATACCTTAACGATTAACAATTGGAAAGAAAATTTTCATAAGTGATCTACTTACTCATGCATACATAAATATCTAATAGTTGGTTTGCCATAATGTAATCAAAAAATAGATCTCCGAAATCGTTAATTAGAAAGTCCTGAACTAGTGCTCACGAAAGTGATCCTCATTAAAATGGTTCCCTTAATAAGGGCGTTTTTTCTGTTCAGAAAAATAACAATTATAGTATCCTTATTAGGGTATTTTCGATATGGACAATAGAAAATTGTGAAATGATTAAAATATTTGCATGTAAAAAATTGACATATGCAGGGGAGGAAGATTCTTAAGGATGTATTGAAATATTACAGAGCTTCAAGAATTGCTAATACCAAAGTTGTTAAGGTCTTAAGGATGGTTTTTTTTTTTTTTTTTTTACCTTTGGAAAACACAGGCCAATTGGGTCTTTCTGAGGGGAACGCGCCTCACGCGCGAGAAAGAAGAGAAAAGGGTGAGTGCGATCTCTCCCGGCCGAACGCCGGCGGTGCCCTTGCCGCTGCGTTCCGGCCCGGGAGAGGATGTTGGTTTGGGTGTACAGCGAGTCTTATGAGCGGAAGCGTGGTCCACGGGGGGAGAAAGCTGGTCCGATCTGGTTTTGGGAGGATCCATGTCGACCTGTCCCTTCCGGATCTTGGTTGTGGGGTTGCAGGAGGGGTACCGTGGTGTCTCTGGAGCAGTTGGTGTGGCTCTGGGACGCGGATGGCCAGCGGCGTGGTTCCGCGGTGTCTCTGGAGCAGTTGGTGTGGCTCTGGGCCGTGGATGGCCGGTGGCGTGGTACCGTGGTGTCTCTGGAGCAGTTGGTGTGGCTCTGGGATGCGGATTGCCGGCGGCGTGGTTCCGTGGTGTCTCTGAAGCAGTTGGTGTGGCTCTGGGACGCGGGTGGCCGTCGGCGGTTCGTGGTGGTCCTGCGACATATGCGGGCTGGGGGGCGGTGGCTGAGATCTCGATCTCAGGGCGGTGTTGAGTCCGGCGTGGGCACAGCTCGTTTCTGGATCTGGTTTCGGGAGCTGATCTGGTTGATGAGTGGTCTGCGTGTCGTGGTGGTGCGGCGGTGCAGTGTTGATGCGCGGCGGCGGGGTGTTCCTCGGGGACAGTCTGGTGCCGGCAGATGGTACTCGATGCTTGCTTGGTGGGCTTCTGCGTTGGGCCCTTGGGAAAGATGGTGGATGGGCCGGGCTTCCGCTTTTGGGCTGTGCTGCTGTTTTTTAATTTCTGTTTGTTTTGTTTCCAGTTGTTGCTTTGTTTATTTAGTTGTTTGCAGTTTGTGGGTTGTTTTGCGCTTTTTGCGCGTAATAAGTCCCTATACTCGTTGTGTAGGGATAGTTGGGCTTTTTGCCCGTGGGTGCACTCTTTGTGCCTTGTCTGCTCTAGGTAGGCGGCGATTTACTTGCGTTGTCAAATGGTTGCTGCCTCCTAGTGGCAGGGTGAGACTTCATGCCACTGGATGTAGATTCCAGTGGCAACATGATAGGAAAGCTGGGAGAAGTGACATTATGCTTTGCTGTATTAGAGTTACAGATCAAGTAATCTTTCCGTCATGTCACCACTTAGAAGCAAATAGAACCGTCTGGAGCGTGTTCTTTGCTAGTTGGTGTGGATTGGAATACAAGTGTTTAGTAGAGTCGTCTATTGACTTCTTTTCAGGATGTACTCTTGATGCAGATTGTAATATGGGGTTTAGGCTCTTTGTCCCCCCCCTTGTATTCGTTGGTTTCATTTATGAAGGCCTGAGGGCAGCCACACCGGCCCTTGTTTCAAAAAAAAAAAAAAAAGGATGGTTTTTGTTCTGAGTAACCTGTGAGTCAATCTCTACCTCAACGGCTCAACCATAATCAAATGCCATCCATTCCATAGCAATCAAAGCCCAATTACCTGAACTTAAGGAAAGCCCAAAATGAAAACATCAAATAAGGCAGTCAAATGGGTTTGAGTTTGAAAACATGGGGAGCTAACGACCCAATAAGGTATCATAAAGGTGGTCCTTGCATATGTCAATTTTTTACATGCAAATATTTTAATAATTTCACAATTTTCTCTAATTAAAATGTCCAGCAAAGTACATCGGTCTCAGAACAAAAATAACGTACATCTCTAACAAAAAATTAAACATAACAAACTATATAGTAGTCTTTAAAATGAATGAACTGGAAGTTTCTGTGCCAGTAGTTTAGTTTTCGAAATGAAACCCATCTTCTCAAAATATTAAGGACCAACTTTTCTTTCATCAGTAGGAAGGACCGACATGTGTGTCCCCAAAATACAGAAATTCCTCTACTATAAGCATATAGTATAGTCTAGTAGCATATATAGTCCGCAGAATACAGTTCATGGTCCTCATTGATGAAAAAACAGGGATCCAATTTTAGGGTTAAGAAAGTCAGAAACTAAGAAAATCTGTATATACAAAGTCATCTAGAGTGTGAGAATGAGATCATGAGAAGCAGAAAATCTCGATGATTTGTGCTGAAACTCCAACTCCAGGATATTCTTATCCCGGTTCCCAATACTCCGAAACACTATAAAATAACGAGATAAAGTCAACGAGAGTTAGGTCAGGAGCAGAGAATCATGTACTGTAATGGTCCAATCTCTCACCTCACGAGTAAGGACTGTTGACTAACAACTCGTATTTGTCAACTGCACTGGTGGGGACAGCCACCATCACCTTCACAGATTCCCCCTGACCGCCATTTTTACCACCGTCGTCGTCGTCGTCGTCATTCACCGGCAGAAACAAGCAGTACCTATCGCTGCAAATGGGCCCCACGTGGACGGGCCTGCCCATCCCGAAGTCAACCCTCTCCAGGCCCAACCTTGACCACTGCGACACTATCAGCACCCCCACCGAGTCCGGACTCGCCTTCGTCTCGCCGCTCACCGACTGCACCACCCCCCTCACGTACTCCTCCCCCACTCGCTCCTTGGCGCGTCGCACCAGCCCCGCCGCGTACCCCAGCCTCTTCTCCGTCAAGTCCTTCACGCTGCTCTGCGCGCATCCCAAGACGAACGCATTGCCGTAGTAACCCCCCGGAAGACTCGGCTTGACTCGCTGACGTACGTTGACGCTGAACAGCAGCTTTAAAATTTGGTTGGACGGTAAGTTCAACGCTCTCGCCCAGCTCCTCCATACGTGACCGGAAAGTGCCTCGAAAGATGTGAAACCTGACTCGCTACTGAGTCGACTCGTCGACCGAGCTAGATTCTTTAACTCGGTTACGTATGTTTTGTTGAAGACAACAGAGGTCGGACATAGTCTTTCGTTTGTGAAGCGATTCATGAAGCCGCAGAGGTCCGGGACTTTGTTGAACACGGGGAGGTTTTGCTGACGTGGAGTTACGTTTTTAGGGTCCATGAGGTGGCGATCCCAGACGGGCTTTGGTCGGAACTCGCCGAGTCCGTGTTTTCCGGCGGCCAGCTCAGCGAAGTAGTTGAGAAACTCGGCGCTTCCGATTCCGTCGCAGACACAGTGGTTGAACCCCACTCCCAGTGCGGCTCCCCCGTCCTTCAGCCACGTCAGCTGAACCACGACCGGCGGGGCCCCCTTGAGGACGTCTGCCACGTGGAGCGACAAGAGCTTTCTCCACTGGGTTACGTAGCGTGGGGCATGTTGGAACTCCGAGACAGCGCGGTCGGAAACCGCCTCGATGAACACCGCGCCCTGCGCCCGACACACCACCTCGAGGCTCGAGCCGTCGGGCTTGGGCCTGACCCGACCGGCCAGCGGGTAGTACGGGACGAGGGCTTTGGCCAGTGCGGCCTTGACACTTGTAGCGGTTAGAGCCTGGTTGGTGTTTTGGCGGGTAGGGTAGACTAGGAGGTACTCTATAGTGAAGCGAAGGAAGAGCTGTGAGTCGACGGCGGAGAGGCTGAGAACGCAAGAAGGGGTTGGCTCGGAGGGCGCGACAACCACGGCCTCTTTCACACGCGCCAAGCTTGCCATTGTTTTATGGTGATGAAGATAAAGATGAAGATGAAGTGAAGTTGGAGATGAAGAAGAAATGGAACTCTGTATTTATAAGAGAGAGGGGGGAAGTAGAGAGAGAAAGAGGCATGTGTATCTTCTTTTTTTTTTTTTTTTTTTTTTTTTTTTTGAAATGAGAGGCATGTGTATCTAACTGTGTGAAAGATTTGTGCCAAGATTCTCCGGGCATTGCTTTATGGAAAACAAGAATATGAAAACAAATTTAATTATTGACAACTTGGCCTCTCTCTGGTTGCTAGCTGCTGTTAGACTCATCGGTCATTTCCGATTTTTTTTTTCTTTTCCGATTTTTTTTTTCTTTTCTGAATTTGTTTTTTAAATGAAAATCAATCATGGGCATAATATTAAGGTATGATATTGACATTAAGCTGGATTAGTTGAACCAACTATAATAAATCCTAGCTAAATCCACAAAATTTGAGATCTTAACTTCCAAGATCCTTCTACTATACTAAGTTTAAAATTCATTACATTTGGTGCACGTTTATGCATATAATAATTTTGCTTTCTTCCCACTCTCACATAATCAATCAAATTATTCATCAAAATCCTCCCATATTTAGTATCGTTGCAATTAACCTTATTAATTAGAATTGTTAATAGATCTCATGAAGAAAATTATGTGCAAGCAGGTTAGACCTAATCATATGTTCTTGTAATTAATCAGGTATATTGTTGTAGATAACGGAATTATGCGTTGTCTACTCTTAAATATAATATCAATATTATCCTCATTTAACTACATTGACGTCAACACAAGTATGTAATTTTATCTCAAAAAATCTCAATAAACCATGAATGATCTAACCGCTTATATTTCTAATTAGATGTTTTGAAATCAACCATGTACACAATGTAGGTCATGAACGTAAAACTTGCCTTACTATTAATAATATCCTTGGCCTCTTGATCCACCATGCATAGTCATCTAGGGTTTTAAAACGTTTAATTAATATCTAGCTTATAGAATAGAAATTCATATAAAATTAAAGTGCACAAATTGCTATATGTGTGTGTGTATTAATGAGTTAGGTTTATGTGTGTTTTTATATAGATCTTAATTATATGGGAGGCTAGGGAACTGATGGAGGTGGATACAGCTGAGAGCTGTCTAGGACATGTCTGCGGTATCTTTAGCAAAAAGATTTCATACAATCATTCAAGTGTTACGTAAAACCTGGTTGGTGAAGTGGATGAAGATTTTTTTTTGGGCAAAGAAAAGTGGTGGATAAAGATGAAAGCCCTTTTAAACTTCTGGCTTTTGGGGTGTGGGGTCTCAGCCAACTTGAGCACGTTAATCTTTTTCTTTCTCCTCTATTTATAAATCACGGTGAACATTCCGCGGACCGGAGTATTTTATTGGTGATATGGAACGACATTTTAGAAAGAGAGAAGGTCTTACGTACGGCACCCGCACCACGTGGCAGTGGGGCGGGTCAATCATACCCCAAGTAGGGGGGTATTTTGGGTATTGTATATTAAAAATCAGGGGCAGTTTCGGAAAAGAGAGAAAAGTTTGAGAATTTTGATTGGAGGGCCGCACGGCCCCACCACGTGGCAGCCCCTACCCAAAACTTTTTCTTAAGAAGGAGAAGGTCTTACGTACGGCCCCTACCCAAGATATATGATCGGACTGTCACATGGATCTACCTTGAAATTCAAGAAAAAAACCATGTGAATATATGTCTACCAGTTCCCTTTATGTTCTCTGTCAGGGATTACAATCCCATATCCATTACTATTTACTAGTGCATTGCAGACAGGAATTAATGTATGTTATCAAGCTATTGATTTTATTTTTTGTTCATCAGCAACCTAGTTAACAATGGACTATATATATATATATATATATATATATATATAACATTTCGACGAATTATATTCACCGATTTACTTCTCAAAATCGGAGACTATGTCCTTAATTATGGCAGTAAAACGAGGTGATTGCAGCTCACTCAAGGGATTTTGTAGTGATTTCATTATTTTCACTTTTTTTAGATAACTGAAAATACTTCATTAACAATCTTTTTTCATCTTTTACCTAATAATAATAATAATAATAATCAATTTGAAAATAATAATCTAAATGTAAGTAAATACTAAATAAGAGCACCTGTTAACCCCACTTGAAGAACAAATTTTCCTAGGGAAAAAAGAAAAACAAGAATAATCCCCGAAGCAAAACTCAAAAGCCAGCATTACACTAAGTTTTGTTGTTCGGTTCTAGTCTTCCAAAATTTTAGAAGGTCGACTTTGACAAGTACCGGAACAACAAATCTACTAGTTCTCTATAACTACATAACCGAATAGCTAAGAAAAAGTAATTAAATTTAAGCTAATTCTATTATATATGTAGCCCTACAGGTATCATTACCTCCTTCAACTACTTGAAGAAATGTATGATTTGTTTATGGAAATCAAAGTCAGGTAATTAGGATTAAGTGCTAATAAACTATGCTTAGTATAGTTTATTCAGATTCGATTCTTTGGAATATAACTAATTTAGAAACCAAGATTATGTGGAGAATGTCAATATATGATTATGGTGGAGCAATAAGTTAATCAAAAGTGGTGTTGATACATGCATTGTGCCTCTCACATAGTCGTGCGCGCTCTCTCTTTATAGGGGTTGAACTAGAGTAACATGTAACAAGTAGTTTATTAAGATTCCCCAAGAAAATTTCAGGGCTTGATTGAAGCTGTTAATCTGTTATATATAAACAGTGTGTATAGCTCTTTTATAATAAGAAGCTTTCGAACAGAAAACTGCATTATATATATGCTCTGCGAGCCTGCGCCCACAGATTCATATCCGAGAATAGTTTTTCTTTCCTTTTAGGGTTGGAGGCAATTTGGAAAGTGATCACGGACATGTGAAACAAACTAGATCGATAAATGTGCATTTTACTGATATATATTCTTGTGAAAAGCTAGGATAAAATCTAGCTCACTAGTGCTAGAATCTTAAGTGGGTGTGGTCTTATTACTCATATATTCAGATTCAGAGATTTTGTTGCAGGCAGGCTGCAGAGAGATGTATAATATTGCACAAATAAAGTTGATGAAGTCATGTACAGATTTGGCATTGATACTAGTCGATATTACTTGGGGGTGCTGAAATTTTGTATTAAATTAGATTGTTTCTACCTTTTGGGTTCAAAATCTCCATCCAAAGTGCAGAATATATGGTGGGTTACTGGGTTTGATGCACATAAAGTTGAATACCGAAAAGCTTAATTGGAATCTTAATCACGTACTCTTGAAAAGTCATCAGACTAGATATGATACACTGCAAAATACAAATGCATGTCTTCTCTTGTGTCGTTATTCTCTTTTTACATGCTACTATCATCGATGCATATCAAAATTATGAAAAGAAAATTTTAATTTTAAAAAAAATTAGAAAGAGATATATAATTATTTGTAATAAATTACACCAAACCGTGCCCTAATTTAAAGACTTTTGGAAAGACCTCATATACTCGCTTGCCTTTCACGATCCTGATCACCTGGTCAGCAACTGACCAGGGATCATTTGCACACTTACTGTCCGATTGAAATCAGACGGTTGACAGATCTCCTCCCCCAAAATCTAAATATCTGTCAACCGTCCGATTGAAATCGGACGGTGAATGAGCAAATGATCCCTGGTCAGTTGCTGACCAGGTGATCGGGATTGTGCCTTTCAAATGACTAGAATGGGATAAGTATTGGCATGTTGAATATACGAATTGGTGCTTTCCAACAAGTGGAGCAAGCTGAAAGGGAGTCATTCATAGATGAAATCATGAAGTGACTCATGCTACATGGAGTCAATCTCATTAATATTCAGTAACTCACTCAATCAAAAAGTAATTTGGAACAAATTCCTTTTTTAAGAAAATTTTTTGTGGTGCAAAGAAGTTTTGTTAGTTAAAAATCAATGAGTACATGTAATTAAAAAGATTTAGGGACTAAAACCACTCTTAGAACTTCTCAAAAAAAAAAAAAAAAAAAACCACTCTTAGAAAGGATGAGGGTTGCGCCAGGCGGCTGTATGGAATTTGGATCGGAACAGTTGGGGTTTCCCCCTTATCTGGACATTGTAAAGATGAGGGTGATGGGGTTCTCCATTGTCTGCTTCCTCTTGCACTCCTCAGAACTTGGTTCCAATTTCTTGTTATTGTTTTCTTTCTCGGAGTTGTCATCAGCGTGGAGGCTCTCCTTTCTCGGAGATCTTGGGTAGCAGATCCAGGGTGGATCTGGCAGTTTATGACGATGATGGCTGGGTCCAAAGCGGAGGCAGATAGATCTGTAAATAGACCAAATTTTGATATGTATCCACTCCGGATCCGTAATTATTTAACGGGTTTGGATTGAAAATTTGATCTATTGATCCGTTAATAATTCGGATCCGTTAATCCGTTTATTTAACGGATCAAATACGGATTTAGATTGATCAAATCCATTAATAATCCGGTTTATTTTTATAATAATTAATTTTTTTTAAAATATTAAATATTAAGAATACCTATTAATTTCACATATAAAATAATAAATATACGTATATTATAACAAAACTTTTGCAGAAACATAAAGGACGTAGTCTTAATCAACGAAGTATTGCTTTGGAAATTTAGTATTTTGGTTACCATAGTTTATTGTTCTAAAAAATATTTTGGTTATGTAGTTCAATTTTTTGTGATACTCTTCATTTTATTTTAATATTTTACTAAAGTCTTATAAAGGTCATAATAAAAATTTAATATTACTATTTAATTAAAATTTTTAAAAAATTGTTATTATAAACGGATCGGATTAGCAAATACGGATTTGGATTGAGCTATCAACGATCCGCTGAGTTATTGGATTAGGATGGGTTGAAAAATTTTGTTACTAAATGGATTCGGATTTAGGTCAATCTGCTTCAAATCCGGTCCATTTACAGGTCTTGAGGCAGATGCAAAGGTCTGAGAATTGACGGGTTGTTGGATCACTGCCGGTTTTGTGGCGACATATGATGCTAACCAGTTTTGGGATGGCGCGGTTGTTGCAGCTGCCATTAATGGTGGTGTAGCATGGTGGTCACTGGATCAAGATCCGCGTTCTCCTGGCGATGGTTGGGTGGCAGAAAAACAGTGCGGCTGTTGGCTTGCAATCGGTAAGCTGTTCAGGCGGTGGTGGTATGTTGGTGGATTTTGGGATTGTGTCACAGGTTGGGGGTGCTCTGTTGACACTATTCTGGTGGTTAGCAACAGCAGTGCGGACCTAGATGGCTCTTTTGTTAGCCTTATATAAGTGAGTCATTGTGTATAATTTGGCTCATCGGCCTATGAGTTGACATTTTTATTCATTTAAAAAAAAAAAAACTTAACTAATAGTACCTCTTTCTTTCTTCTTCCTTTTATTTATTTATTTATTTTTATATTTTTTTTGCAAAGAATTTAAACACGATGGCCGAAACTACTTTGAAGTTAGAATTACCTTTGTATCAACTATACACCATTTTGATATGATTCCTAATTTTGGCGAGGATGTATTGCTTCTTAAAATATTGCCAAAACCTATAACAAAAATGGCCACTCATTTCACGCCCTCACAATATTCCAAATTAATAAACTTTGCCCTTAAGTTCTTTCATCGTGATTCTTATTACAACATGCTCAAGTAAGTTGTGCTACTCTTAATCTCATTACTCCACACACTCCACGTGCTAAGGGTTGAACACTGATGACTTAAAAAGTTAAAATTGTAGCAATAAATATATGAAATCCCTATAAGTATTTGGTACATAATGTGTATACTTTAAGATGTGGTGGCTTGAGGAGTTGAGGGCTCCATGAAAGTCTACGTATATATTTGTTAACATGCATCATAAACTAGCTAGGGACAGGTCGTGTATGTCTATCCCACTAATTATTGGGATCCCGTATCTCCAATTTAGCTTATAAACAGATGATATGGTTAGATATTGGTGTTTAAAAAATCTATAATCTGTTCATCTATGTCTATAGCGACCCCTATCTCACTAAAAACTATTGTGGAAATGCCTATAGCCATGTGATCCATTCCTTACTTACATTCGAGATGATCTCAAATCATTTCATGGCCAATTGGCCATGCTTGTTTTCTACGAATTTGCATTATTGTTTTGTGGCCGGCCCTCTGACTTAATATTTTTCTTTTGGGTTGTCCATTAATTTGTCATTTGACTTTAATTAAAAAACTAACTAGTCACCAAATTCTATGTGACCTTTCAAAATCGTTAGGCTAGCTAGTGATTCTATTACGTACATAGGGCTGCTACTCTGTTAGGACTCTGTTAGGTTAAGTTTGAAGTAAGCTCTAGGTGTTGTGTCTGTATTCGGATTTCAGAAACAAATTAAAATGGGAGATTGTTGAAGGAGCAACAACAATCGTACATTTGTTGTAATTACATGACTCGAACAATGCGTCATTTGGTTAATTTCGCACCATACAACGAATAAAACTTTCCTTTCCGATTTACCATTGTGGATAGTTAATTTAAAAAACAATTGATTAGGTAACTTTGTCGATAGACGTTGATCGCGGAAGACGCGAGACTCAACTATATATGAAAACAAAAAACAAGCTGTACCATCTGTCTCTGGTGTTTTCTGGAAAACTGTTAGGTAGATGGGGAATCTACAACTAGAATACAAGTAGTAGTCAGTCATGGTGTATGTATCAATTAGTAGCAGCACCGATTTAAACATGCCATGGTCGACAAATTATCAAGATGTCCTATGTACCGACCTATTAATTTCTTCTTGCAAGATGCTCTGCGAGACTATGTAAAGTCAGAGAGGAAGAAAGAGATGGGAGCTAGGGCTTGATAGGAAGAGCCGAATGAGGGATGCGAATGCTATTGGTTTTGTTTACTTTTAATTCTTTCTTTGAGTTGTGAGTTTAGATAGGAAAATAGATGTGTCTCTTTGAGTTGCATTTTCTTCTGATCGAGCTGTTGTTGAAGCAGTGGCTTAGGTTAGAGTCATTGGAGTTGTGCGTCGGAATGGTAAAGACTGAAGAGTCGAGCATTAGCTAAATTATCAGCAATGGAACACTAATGCTGATGCATTTTGGAGACCCAACACCAGCTTGCCTTTCATGTGGCTAATTAGCTAAGGTGTGAGGATTATATTGACATGTTGGATACGTGTGTGTGAGATTACTTGATGCTTCTATTAAAATTTAAGAGAGACGCAATTCAAAAATTAATATTTAAGTCAAGTTGTTGATGTATCGAATACACTCATAATTAAAGAACTTTGGGTATGGATATGGAGAGGAGTCCCCAGCTTCAAGAACGTTGGTTAATATGCTTCACTACTGTTTTGTGGTATATTTGGCATGCTAGAAATGAAATCAAATTTGAGAGCAGGGTATTTTCAGTTCTTGGAGTTTGTCGCCTAATCTCAAGGCATATCCAAGCAGCTAGTCGACTTGCAACAGGTCATATGCATAATACAATTCAAGATCTACGTATCTTGAAAAGTTTTGGTGCTTGTTATAGACCGCGACGTACTCCTAGAGTGGTTGAGGTTAATTGGCATCCCCCCCATTATTGGGTGGATCAAGATTAATTCTGACGGCGCTTGGAAACATGAAGAGGGTATTGGAGGATTTGGAGTTGTCTTTCGTGATTATAAAGGTCAGTTTATTGGTGCTTTTGCTTCTAACCTGGATATTCCTAGTTCTATTGCGGCAGAGGTAATGGCAGTCATTACGGCTATAGAGATTGCTTGGCTTCGCGATTGGAAACATATATGGCTAGAGGTAGATTCATCTACTGTATTGGATTATATTCGCTCTGCTTCTCTTGTGCCTTGGCAACTCCGAGTACGTTGGTTAAATTGCTTATATAGGATCTCACATATGAACTTCAAATCTTCACACATATTTAGAGAAGGGAATAAGGTAGCAGATGCTCTAGCTAATCATGGAACATCTTTGTCGGAGCAAGTATGGTGGGATATGCCTCCTCCATTTCTCTTGTCGTTCTATGAGAGTGATGTTTTGGGTCTTTCACAGTTTAGATTTCGTTGACTTGTTTGTTTTGCTTGTTTATTATGGAGGTTTTGGTTAGGTCCCCCTCCATTGTCATTCGTTTTTTTTTTTTGGCTTAATAAATTAGAGTGTTAGAGAGGTTACTCCTCTGCTCTCACTCATTGCATCAAAAAAAAAAAATATCCACTCATAATTTTATATATATTGCATTTGCTTATTTGTAAGGATACGAAGCTAGAATGAACATGGAGTTTAATAATTGATCACTTCTTACTCATTCTTCTATCATTCATGAATTCCTACCAAGCTAATTTAATCACTCTATAGAAAAAATATAGAAATACAAGAATAAATTGTTGTGTCACGTGATTCGTATGATTCACCAATTACATGCTAGTTAGAATTACTAAACTAAGTTGCCGAGATATTATGGTATTTCACAGTCTAGACTCTATAGCGAATGTATAGACTGTTCACAGGGATCCCAACAAGCTTTTTTCTAAACACTTATAGGGAGATAAGATCAGTCTCTCACGTCCTCTCTCAGGTACAGTAGCCACTAGCAAGAAGCTAATCTATCTTGCTCTGCTAGAAAGATAGCAGGCAACGAGTCGGCAAAAAATACCTAGGTGATAAGTCAAACAAGGTTCCCACGGGGACCAAAGATGGAAGGCATATCCGATCTCTCCCTCTCCCTCTGTAATAAAGGCATATATAAAGCTGAAGAAGCCAAATAGCCATGTCTATTTCTGATAAGAACGTACGCGCAAAAAGATCAAATTCTCACTTTTTCTTCCTTTACTTTCTCTCAAGGGATATGCATGGATCATATCTCTCAGCATTGCCTGGTTGGCTGTAGCTTTCAGTTCATACGCATGCATTAGATAAATATATGTATATATATGTGGTGGTTGTAGCAGGTGTTCTTATTATTCCTTCCCTTTAGCTGCAGCATGTGTTTGTTGTCTCCCTTTTTTCCAGCTAGCCACTGATTTGAACCCCTGACGTCTTTTCGGAAAAAAGCCGAACCAGGAGAACCAACTTAAAGGGAATTTCCACCTTCTCCTATGATTCTGATGTCTCTGCCTTCGTCGTCATACGGAATATTAGGTTTGAATTTTGCAAAACTTAATGGTGACTGTAAACCAGTGTCACAACCGGTCGTTTTCTTGAGAGTGACTGAGTGAGTGATGCAAAACTGCTCGATATAATGTCTCAATGAATTGAAAAGATTTAACGAGCAATATATTTTTGCCAGCTTGATAAAGAGTTTATGATCGAACCTGTATCAAATTATATAGGGTGATTTTACTATAAAATTCCGCAAAGAGCTGAGACTGAGGCATATATATATATATATATATATATATATATATATATATATATATATATATATATATATACAGATCCTATCCAGAGCGATGCCTCGCTCTGAAATTTCAGAGCGAGATTAAAGTTTAGGATCACTTTTCGGTCTCATATCCACATCTCGACCGTTCAGTTTTTAGGTACTAATATATAGATCATCTCTGCAAAATTTCAGCCAAATTGATGATCGTTAAGGCATTGATATTTGCTTTAAAGCTAGTACGGTTCATGTTGGACAGATTCAGTTCGTCCATTGATTTAAGTGAGTTAGTTACTGTTTTGAAAGGATATTAAAGCATGAGCAAGTTGTGTTGGATTACAATGAAGGACAAGATGAGGACTTGAAAAATAACTCAAATTCCAAGACCAACCATGAAAAAGAAGTGTGTCCAATGATCATCCAATCGATAGACCATTCCAAAGAGGTATCACTTTCAATCCTCCTTTGAAGATTGTGCAAGAAGAAAAAGTGTCTCTCCTTTACCCTCAATATGGCAACAAGAGAAAAAACTCAAGAAAGAGAGCCAATTGAGGGAGATGATTGATTTGTTCAAGAAGGTTCATATAAACATTCCACTCCTTGAAGCCGTGAAGACAATCCCATCTTATGCTAAGTTCTTGAAGGATATGTGCATGAAGAAGAAAAAGTTCAAAGAACATGAGCCAGTGGCTCTTTGTGAAGAAGTGAGTGCTATCATTCAAAGAAAGCTTCCACCAAAGCTCAAAGATCCGGGAAGCTTCACTATTCCAAGCAAGATTGGAGAAACTACTTTTGACAATTGCTTGATGGATCTTGGGGCAAGTATCAATTTAATGCCCTATTCGGCTTTAAAGAAGCTTGGTCTTGAAGGAGCTTTGAAACCAACTTCAATCACTCTCCAATTGGCAGATAGAAGCGTGAGGTGTCCTAGAGGAATCTTGGAGAATGTGCTTGTCAATTTTGCAAGGTTTGTGATACCGGTGGATTTTATAGTCCTAGACATGGAGGAAGCCCCCATGGTTGACAATGAGCTTCCTATCATCTTTGGAAGAGCTTTCATGGCCACTGCCGGTGTCAAGATTAATGTGAAGAAAGGCACCATGAGCATGAAGGTACTTGGAGACAAAATCAAGTTCCAAATCTTTCCTCCCCTTCAAATTCTGGATGACATGAATGAATATTACTTTTTGGGTTACTATGGAGAGGCAAGAGTAAGGGGAGATGAAAAAAATAAGAAAGAAGTTTGGGCACCTCTTCCGGTCTTACCATGTTCACAAGGCTTTGAGTCACTCCTCACCCCCATCAAGAAGAAGAAACAAATTGGAGGATTGCCCAAGGGAGCACTTGTTGACATGGGAGCTTGCCTTGGAAGTTCAAAGAAGGTAAACAAGGGAGATGGTTGTCTCAAGAAGCCCCCTTGAGTGAATGAAGAATCAACGGACCGGCAAGATGTCCTTAAAGCAAAGCCCTACTTGGAGGTAGCCAAGCTCATAATGCAAGTGAAGGAGGAGGAAAACCCTTGGAACCATTCTTGAAGAAATGACACCATTAAAGTTTAGCTTGAAGAAATGACACCATTAAAGTTTAGCTTGGAAGGCAAGGGCTTAAAGCCTTGCATGTTGGTGATTGTTGGTGAATTGAATGAACTTCATGGTCTACAAGGGGGAGCATTCCTAAACCTTTTTCTTGCTTTATGTACTTCATTGTGTTTAAATTCCGGTCACTTCTTTGTTTTTGTGATAGTTTGCATGCTATTTCTTACCATTGCTTGACTCTTTCATTGCAAAGCTTTCAAGAAAACACTTTTTAACATTGAGGACAATGTTAAGTTCAAGTGTGGGGGGAAGGTCTAGTTTAAATTCAATAAATTCAAATTGTTAAAAAATAAAAAAATAATAAAAAAGTTGTTTTTTAGCTTTTAGTTGTTTCTAGTTTTTGTGTGTTTTGTTTGTGTTTAGTTCCTTCCAACTCCTATGATGAAACTTGAACTTGATTTGTAAAGGGCTAGAAAACATGTTTATGTCTTGTGAACTCAATTTTTCAAATAAAGGTTATGGGACTTATGTTTAACTTCATTGTTACCTTTGATTGTCAAGTTGATGCATTGGGATATGGTTGGCATGATGAGATTTGTGAGAACTATTTGCACCACAAATGTGAGTTTTAAGCCTAATGAAAGTGCATCCAATAGCTCTTAGCACTTTATTCTTCATGTGTGATCAATCTTTTGTGAATTGTATCTCTAGAACTTGCTTTATATCTCTCAAAACTTTTGTCAAGCATGAATACATCGCGGAAATGATTGAGGCAATAGGAATTCCACCATGGCCAAACAAGCTCTTGTCCTAAAAAGATGATTATCCTTAGGTTGCCAATTTGTGTCTTTTGTTAGCCTTTCATTTCTTTGCACCACAAATGTCTTACCTTCTAGCTCAAACACTAGCCTTACCCTTTCCAAGTTTTCTTAGTGAGCAATGTGAGATTGTATATGTCAAGATGCTTCAAGAAACAAAGTTTGGGGGTACTTGAAAAGAAATAAGTGTGGGGGAGTATTATGTTTATTGTGCAGTTGTAATTTGTCTTTACATTTCAAGAAAGTCAAAAAAAAAAAAAAATCCAAAAAGAAAGTTTCTCTAGTTCAATAAATAGTTTTTAGTTTAAAGTTTGAGGGAATGGTTAAGATAGTGAATCATATGAAGCATCTTAAGGTCTTAAGTTCGAAAAATCTCAATAAGGGAGTTGCTCGGAATTTGTGATTTCCTATCCACTTCATTTCTCTAACCCCTCGCCCTAAGTCTCATTACAACCTAATAAAAGTCATTTTTGATCCAAGATGGTTTGTGCACGACCCGTGGAGATGAGATTGAAAAGCAAGCATATGGCGGCATTTGCATGAGATTGTTTGAGTGATAGTGTAGCTAACCTTTAAACACTTGTGTGAAAATTAGAGTGAAAATCTAGTGAGTTTATTGTTAGCACGGTTTTGTTGTGCAAGCTTGGTTTTGGTGCATCAAAGTGACAATCATGGCATGACATACATTTTACTCTAGCATTTGTCCCATAGCTTCATAAACTTTTGAGACATGACTTGATTTTCTTGCCTTGAGCAAATTGTGTTCTTTGAGGATAATGTTGGAAGGATTAGGTTGTGTTAGTTTTGTTGTGTTTCGGATTTGGGTTAATGCTTTTGCTTGAGGACAAGCAATATTCAAGTTTGAGGGTATTTGTTGAGTCACAAATTACTTATGCAATTGTGCCCTATAATTATGAAAATTGATTTGTCTTCCATGCTATTTTACCCTTTTTAATCCATTTCCTTTTATTTGTAGGAAACCTTGCATTGAGAATAAAATGACTGTATGAAGCTTGAAATGCGGAGATTTTAAGCTAGGGGAAGAAGACACGGAGATTGGAAGAAAATTGCAAATCGACTTTTCCGGCGAGCCGCCACTCATGGAGGGTCCTTTCTCCAGCAAAGGAGGACCATGGTTGTGAGAATCTCCCATCACTTGAAATTCAAATATCTCCCTACACCTTGTCCTTTTGTCACCTTGCCAATTTGGGACCATTTGGGAGACAATGGTGTAAGAGCATCTATTGCACACTTTGGGGACCAAAGAGGACACACATAGCTGATCAAAGAGAGGCCAAAGACTCATTATTCAGCATTCTGGACTCCATTCAATCATCCACCCTATCCAAGATCCATTTTCTCTCTAGAGAAGAAACCACCATTTCCACCACTAAAACCACTATTTCCACCACTACAACCTCCATTTCCTCCACCACTCAACACCACAACTCACCTTAGAGATTCCAAATTTCACTATTCTTACCAATATCAAGAGCTTGGAGATAGGAGAAGGAGGTGACTACCACCACATCATGTTCTTGGAGACCCATCTCCACCGCATCTTCCGGCATCATCAATAGTCACCCTTTAATCCATATCTCTTTATGTATTTGATGTTTAATAGAATGTTGAAGCTTGTGTATCTAGTTATGTGTGAGTAGTGAACTAGTTCAACCCTAGCCAAACTTGCTTGTATTGATGCTTTTGTTTATAAATTGATGCAAATTCATGTTGTCATTCTCACATGCTAAGTCAATAGTTGAATGCATTACTTAGACCTAATCAATTTGAGTTATGTGTTTGCCATGACATGAAGTTTTTTCCTAGAGATTGATTACCTTTACGCCAAAATGGAGCATGAAAGCACACCATGTGTGCATGTGAGGGTAGTGAGCTAAAATCACCTAGAGATAGGATTTGTTTGCTTGCTTGGTTACCTAAACTCTAAGTAGTTAACTCTAGACTTATCCGGTTAGAGTTAATAAAATGAAAGGGGTTTAAGCCTTAGTAGTCTTATCCGGATGCTAAGAGGGTAGTTGGACAATTAGTTTTGCATCATTCATATCCAATTGCTTTAATGCTTGCAAGGGAGGCAAAAGGTGAAACCCAATGCCCTAACTCCCATCCATTTGATAACAACTTGTTTAGTTTAGCTTAGTTTATATTACTTGCTTTCATTGTTTCAATTTGAATAGAAACCAATCTCAAAATCAAAATCAAATCTCTATACACCATCTTGCACATACTCACCATGAACTTTGATTCACTTGTGAGCTTTTGTTTGTGATTGTACATTTGCATATTCTTCAAGTTTTTCCTTAGGTTTTCCCTAGCTAGGAAAAGGATTTACCAATTCTCATGGGTTCGACATCCTTACTTAATCCCCTATTCTATAACTTGTACCTCTTACACTTGAGGGTGGCTTCAATGCTAACAGATACCTTAAAATTCATCAATTTGGCTGAAATTTTACAGAGATGATCTATACATTAGTACCTAAAAACTGAACGGTCGAGATGTGGATATGCGACCGAAAAGTGACTCTAAACTCTAAAAGCGCACTTTAATTTTAGAGCGAGGCCTCGCTCTGGATAAATATTAATATATATATATATATATATAGGGAGGATTAAGAGAGGACATCCTTAAACTCTTAAAGTGAGGATGTTTTTATTTTTAGCATGTATTTTAATAATAACACCATTCATTCTCTAGTAACCTACACACATACGAATCCTACAAAAAATCCAAATAAGAAAACGTTTAACCATTTGATTAGCATAATGTTCGTTTTAATTTTATCTAACGGACTACATTTGTTTACACACTTTTGAGTGACCAAATGATTATGGATTTGATTATTTTTTGTAGACACAATTCTTACATAGGAATCTAAAGGATGAACAGATTTTTTTTTTTTTTTTTGAATAAAGGGCTGGTGCAGCTGCCCTCAAGCCTTGATTAATGAAACTGTCGAATACATGGGGGGGACATTAAGCCTAAACCTCTGATTACAATAAGCATCTAGAGTATTTTCCGAAATAATATCAGAAATCTCTATAGGAGACTTGTATTCTAACAAGCACCAACTAGCAAAGAGTGCACAATGAGCTACTCCATTTGCTTTAACATAGCAGTGACATAGCGGAAAAATAACTCGATATGTAACCCGATTACAACATAGCATAAGTACCAGCTTTAGCATATCTTTCCTATTATGTTGCCGCCGAAAAAAAAATCCGACGACACTTTGTCTCACCCTGCCACTAGGCGGTAGGGACCATTTGACAAAGAAAACCGCCGGCTACCTAGAGCAGACAAGGCACATTGAGTGCATACCCAGGCACAAGACCCGACTAGTCCTACACAACAAGTGTAGAGATTTATTTCACGCCAAAGACGTGACATAATTAAACAGTTGCTGAAAATAAAGCTAACAACAAAAATAAAATAGGTAGCCCAGACCGGGCCCAAAAAAGGGGCCCAAGCCCAAGCAATAATCCAGGGGGAAGGAAACCCATAAACTGTCAATCGGGCCTGACCCAACTCCACCATAGCCACCGTCGGATCCTGCACAGCGCCGCCCCGCCGCCTTCGCCAGAACGCTGTCAAAGATATGTCATCTCCGACGCGCCTAGAAGAACTGCCATCCCAGATCGGAACCCAGCCCCGAAGAAGCGCCATCTTCGTCGCACCATGGAGAATCCGAATGGGAGCACTCCAACCCGGATCGGGATCAGATGACCCAACCCAGATCGGGTCGCTCCGAGCCCCCTGCCACGCCACGCCAAACACCTCACCGCTTGGCCGCCGCCGAATCTGTGCTCTAAACCACCGATTAGGCCATCGAAGAGAGTACGAGTACGAGTACGAGTACGAGTACCAACCAAAAGTCACAGACTTCCCCTCCTTCACCTCTCTGACATCCACCGTAATCACCCGGATCGGAACTTGATCAAGGGACCCGGCCTCACGCCTGACCCACATGGAGTCGACAATGGCCCGTCCGACGACGGCATAAGGGCACGCCGTCGGACATGGGGGGAAACCTATGTTTAATCACTCAGGCGCGTGCAAGCGCGTTCTCTCGCCGGACAGGGGGGAAACCTATGTTTTTAAGGATGAACAGTTAAAATCATTGAATTAGGTCATATACTAATGTAAAATAGTAAAAATCCTCAAATACTTAAAGTAAGGATGTCCTCTCTCTTGATCCTCCATATATATATCTATATATATATATATGTTCAATAAAATACTTCAACAAAGTATAAATATAAATGAGTGAGATGATTTTTTTTGAAATTATGGGGACAAATTTACTTGATTAAATTATGAAAAATGTAGAATGAACTCAATAAATTACCTCAACGAAGATCAAACGATATTTCTTTCTAAAATTGGAAGGATAATTTCTAGATTTGCTCTTGAAATATATGTGGTGATCTTCAACGCCGGTTTAGAAAGGCAGACTGATTGAAAGCTAAGTTACAGAAATGCACAATTCACGGCCATGAAATTCTTGTCGTTGAATTGTGACTTGGCCAGTTGGGTCACCATCTTCATAAATAAGTCGGCATAGACGGCTGGTTTTCTGTCTTTGCAATTTGCATGCAATCAAACTAATAGTCACAGAAAAAGTCATGGGCTCTCTTTGGAAGGATGGTCACATCTCTGAAGACAGTCGGTGCTCGGTTCAAATGTTGGAGGACTTTAGTTTTGATCCACAAAATTATTGAAAATCTTCATCATTCTACATATAATGTTGAAAATCATCGATCAATCTCCATAGATGTATATGAGATGCACCATACTTCATAACCTACAAGCATTACTAGTTTACTACTTGGTCCATGAAAGCCCTAGTCTTCTTTTCTCGCCGTGGTGATCCTATTTTTGTCCCTATCGATTATAATGCAATTTGGGTTTAAATGTTTCCAATTACTAATGTGTAGAAGCTAAAATTTGGAGGAAAAGATGAAGTTAACCTGCTTCTACGCTAGAAGTATTTTAGCATCAAGCTAAAACATATATTCTAAAACCTGTTTAAGTGGAATACCTATCCGCATAAAACACAAATTCGGACCAAAATTTCTAATGAAGAAAAAAAGTAGGTCGACTAAGAAAAATATATATTTTTTTCTTATTAATAACAAAAATTTGAAAATGATGAGGAAACATTACTAACAGGTATCAACAATCAATCGGCTCGTTAAGAGTTTTTGACAAGTAATTACTGAAGTAAGTGTTACATCATTATTTCTAAAAGATAATGGAATAAAGCCAAAGAAAAATTTCAACCACTTGTATAATGAAAACCGAAGAAAAGCTCATTTATCACATGTTCTAAGAATATACGAGCGAGCAACTATAGTATTGATGAAATCCAAAATTTATTCTAATCCTTACTCCTATATGATGAAATCCAAAAGAAAAAAAAGAATCTAAAAACTAAAAACAAGATTGCCCAATGGACTTAAATCAAACAAAGCCCATTGTCCAAATAGCAGCCAATTTCCGGGTTTGGGTCTTTTACCTTCTTCAAATCAGCAGCTTAAACCCTTAAACCCCTCAAAGCCACCATTTCTGTTAAACCCTGAATCATGTTCCTCCTTCGTAAAATCATCCCCCACAAACCCCAAAATTCCAAATCAATCCTCACCGTCGCCGCCCGTTTCTGCACAACCCAAATCCCTACCGTCAATTCTTTTCCCGATGAGCCCACCGCCGCCTACTACGACCTCCTGGTCAACGCCGCCGGCGAATCCAGAGACTTCGCCAACCTCCAGTACCTCCTCAACAAGCGCGTGAAGGACCACTGCTTCAACACCTCCAACACCTTCAAGTTCATCACCAACACCGAGGCTTCCCTCTCCGTACTCCCAAATCTCTCTCGGACCCTCGCGTGTCTCGACAAAGGGTTCACGCGCAAGAGCGCGTACGACTCGCTCATCTCCCGCCTCTGCAAGCTGGAGCTAGTCGAGGAGGCGCTGCGCGTGGTGGACCTGATGGCGCGTGAGGATTTCGGCCTGAACGCGTGTACCTTCCACCCGATTCTCAACGTGCTTACAAAGAAGGGGAAGATGGAAGAGGCGTGGCGCGTGGTGGAGCTGATGCGGAAATCTGGGGCTCCGCCGGATCTGACGTGTTATAATTATCTTCTCATGGCGTATTGCTTCTCCGGAGATTTGGATCCGGCGGCCGGAGTTTTGTGTACTATGGAGGAGGAGGGGATGAAGGCGGACACGCGTACGTACGACGCGCTGGTGCTTGGCGCGTGCAAGGTGGGGCAGGTGGAGGGGGCTATGGTGCTGCTGAGGAGGATGGTGGACGATGGAGTTCCGGTGCTGTTGTCGACCCACGTGTACGTTATTGATTCGCTGCTAAGTCGGGGTTCTTACGCGGAAGCGGTGAAGTTTGTGAGGGGTTTTAGCGGGAAGGACACTTGGTTGGACAAAGAGAGTTTTGGGAGTCTGGCTAAGAGGCTCATTAAGCTCGAGAGGCTTGGTGATGCGAAGGAGGTCTTGGATGAAATGCGTGGAAGGGGTTTAGTTATTGGAGATAAATTGAAGGATTATTATGAATCAAAGATTACAAATAAGAAATAAGAGTTCATAGGTTTATTAGTGTAAACTACTGTTCATCTATTGTACTATGATCTCACTTCCCTGCTTTAATTCCATTTCCTTGCCATCAATTGCCTTCATATTCCTCCTTTGATCTCTGAATCCTTAGCATTGTTGTTAATTCATCTTCCCACTATTTCAAGGCATTTCCACCTCTTGTACCTTCTGGCTTTAATTTTTTCTGCCTTTTGATTGCTTTTCAATATTCCCCACAACTCCACAAGAGCCAATATTTTTCTGAGAAATTTTTCAGTGCTACGGTCAAACTGCATGGCGTTAGACGACAACAAGAAGGTGTTTTTTGTTTATGTTCTTCTTCATGAAGTCTGGAGCAAGAGCTTTGAACCAAGAAACAAATATTCAATTAAAGATTTGCTGCAATTCGGGGCTTTCCTACTGCTATCAAAGATCTTTTGTATAAATTAATTGATTCAATTTGTGACTTTCCTAGTTTCAATTTTATTAGTATGAAATAATTATAATTCTGATTTATGATGGTTCTGCATGAAGAGATGCATGCATGCTTCTTCAGGTTGAAACCTTCGGTGCGGCAAAACAGTTAAAGCCTAAATCTCATACAAGAATGACTATCACGCTATGATTTTCAGGCACAATAATACATCAAAATAATCAAATATAAATACACCGGGCGTGATGATTTGAACATCGACCCTAAATACAAATAAAATTATTCTTTTTAAAACAAGTATACTACTAAGTTCCGAACTCACAATGTCAATACAGACTTGTTCTCTAAAGTCCTATATTACATTACACAAATTTACAAATTAAGTTGCATTAACAAAATAATAAGTAAATGATCCTTCAGAGCTGACTACAAACGGAAGTCTAAATAAAGGTCAAAACAACAAAATTAACTTCCGAACACATACAGCTGCGACTGCAAAACTCCAACGTCAGCCACGATTACCCTAATTTGCAGGATCAACCCCTACACCATTGAATAGTGCACCGGGTTGCAATAACAAATCTGGTAAGCTCTTGACAGCTCGTATGAGTAAACTCGAACCACAATAGTAGACCGGAATAATAAAGTCAAACAATTCAAAATAATATAGTAAACCCTGCATATGATTTAGTGTAGGTGATTACATGAAGATCAAACAATATAAAGAAATAGTAATCCTTGCAAATAATTTAGTTTAGGTGATCACATGAAGATAAAACAAAATAAATAAATAGTAATCCCTCCAGATTTTTTTTTTTTTTTGAGTAAAAGAGGTCATCCAATTATGTAATTCAGCAAGCAGTACAAAAACGATCCATCCCTATGGGGTCGACAGAAAGAACCGTTCCGTAGAAACTACTACAAAGCCACTCCTAACTAAAAGAGCAAACAAACTAGTAATCTCCTAGCACACCCACATTTTAGGATTAAGCCCAAAACAAAGAAAAGCAGAGCCCCGAACAAGATTAAAAAACCCCAATGGGGACAACGAAGTCTCTCTTTTCTTTGCGATCTCTCCTGCTCAATGCAAGAAAAAAATAGGTCCATCATTCAGAAAAGAATGAAGGCCCAACACTAAATTAAAATTTAAAGACAAAACAACTGCCCAGGCCCAAAACAAAACCCTAACAGCCCAATACAAGGCCCAACCAAAACACCTAGAGTAAACCCTAGCAGAGAATGCAGTCAAGCTGCCGTAGCCATACACCACTTGCCGGAGTACGTCGCCTGCGCTACCACCACCATTGATAGCATCCTTCTGCAGGCCGCCACCCATACCAGCAAGCAGCTTGAACAGGAATGGACCCAATTCTAGCGGAGGATAACAAGTCCCACCACCATACTCAAAACTTAATTCCAGCCTGACATCCACCTCTGCCGGCAAAGAAAAATCAAGAACACCACCGGTCCCTTTGTCCTCTATAAGAATCGACCAATCCCAGCCATACCAGAAAACACCACCATCAAACGAAAAACCCAGAAATCCCTGCAGATACTTAGTTTAGGAGATTACGAATAAAAGCAAGCAATTCAATACTAGAAATCAATACACGTTTATCTATTTATAACACTAATCACCACCACATCAATCTCAATATTAATTACTCAACAACAATCCACTTCATTTACACAAAACCATCCACGTCCTTTACACAAAATCATCACCAAACTGATTATCACATAATATTGGTTCCTCATCTCCAACAACCTCAAAACAATAGCGAAACTAATTCCAAAATAATATGCTCACATTTCAAAACCATCATCAAAAACATACACACTTCAATCAAAGCTCAAGCCGACAAAACTATCTGTTATTTCCAATTGCATATATATATATATATATATATCGGAGCGGTTCCAAAGAGGACGTCCGCACTGTTGTTAAAGTGCGGACGTCGACGCTGCAGCTCGGCTCGGGGGGCGACAGAGCGGCGGAGCTTGCCGGACTGACACCAGGGGTCGGACGGACGAGTCTGCAGTCGGTGGAGTCGCCGACGACGTGGTTGCAGCCTTGCCCAGAAACCTGCAGTTGCAGGTGAGCTCGATGCCCAGAAACCTGCAACTCCGACCTCGAACGCTGCCCAGAACCGTCCGCCAAGCCTCCGGCCTCCGTCTGCCAAGCCCCGAGCCGCCGTTGCTGCCTGTAACACCGCCGCTGCGTCGTCGTCCGCACTTTAGCAAAGTGCGGACGTCCGCTTCAGAACCCGCCTGATATATATATATATATATATATATATATATATATATATATATATATATATATATATATATATATAAGTTTGCTCAGGTGCGGATATCCGCACCGAAGAAAAAGGTGCGGATTTCCAATTTTGACCCACTTTCCGATCACATTTTTACATCTTAGCCGTTCAGTTTTTAGATCCTAATGTATAGATCAGCTCTGCAAAATTTTAGCCAATTTGATGATCGTTAAGGCATCCAAAATTGCAATTTACACGAACGGACCGAATCTGTCGAACCGGAACCGTTCGTATTTATAATGATAAATTGCATTTTTGGATGCCTTAACGATCACCAAATTGGTTGAAATTTTGTAGAGGTGATATATACATTATGACCTAAAAACTGAACGGCTAAGATGTGAAAATGTGATCGGAAAGTGGGTCAAAACCGGAAATCCGCACCTAAGCAAAAAGTGCGGACGTCCGCACCGGAGAAGAGCTGTATATATATATATATATATATAGATATAGACACACACACACACACACGTAGTCATCCACTAAGGGATGCCACTAATACCAACTATAGTTTTACAAATTATACTACTCGAAAATTATTTTATATCAAAACATTGTTTTAGCTTACCCATGAACTGTTGTCAATGAAGTTCATATATTTTAGGGTTATTATCACAAATGGTACCTGAACTTATCTTCTATTTTATCGATGGTACCTGAACTTCAATTTTGATCACAACCAGTACCCGAACTTTTCGATTTCATTTTAAATGGTACCTAAGGCCACATTCGATAACTATTCCGGCCAAAAAAGCCAAATCTAAAAAAAAAAAAAAAAAAAAAAAAAACAAGTTCAAGGCAAGTCTATTACCAAAAAATCATCACTATATATGATTGCAACCCTTGAAATCATTAAAAATCATCACTATGATTGCCTCCCATGCCGTTTTTAGTCGGAATAGTGACCGGAGGTGGCTCTAGGTACCATTTAAAATGAAATAAAAAAGTTCGGGTACTGGTTGTGATCAAAATTGAAGTTCAGGTACCATCGATAAGATTGAGGTATAGTTCAGGTACCATTTGTGAAAATAATTTGTTTCGATAAATTTGATTTTTCATGCTAACCATTATATCTACTAAATTAAAATATAACTAATTTATCAACCGAAACACTGTGAGATTTACTCACCTCAAAATCCCGCTGTGTCTTCTCTCACAGCTAAGATAACGTACAGCACACTCTCTGTCAATCACCTAAGTAAAATCAAGCCTCAACTTAGTACTTAACCAAAAACAAAAACGGTTACAGTTCGAACCGAGCACTTGAACCAAAAACCGAAGATTCCATCAATCGAGACAAAACTTCCTCCGAGACCTCCCAAGGTCTCCGGAACACTTCTAGGATCAATTTATCAAAATTATACGACGATCCAACAGTCGGATCCTCACGAATCGCAAACCGAGAAAACTGAAACTACGAAAACCTAGCATGCTTCAAATGATCACAACATGACTCCATAATATATCAACATGCTCGTATCGACGAGTAGGAGGCAACTACGAAAACAGAACCCTAAAAACTTGCCATACCCGTTGCCATACGCCGTTGGCAGTGGCTGCGCGTGGCCGCCGGTAACCCCCGAATTGGGTTATGATACCTATTCTGAAATCTTCCCAACAACATCTACAACAACTTTTACAACTACACTGAAGTCCAGAAACTGAGGGATTCGTCGAAATTTTCCTCGAAAGGAAAGGGGCTGATTGAAACCCTAAAATCCCAATTTGCTCGATTCTCCTTCCTCGCTGCAAATTTGATCAAGAGGCTTGAGTAGAAATGTTCTGCATTTCATGGGCTAGAAAACCACTCAAGAAATGGCGCCAGTGGTGCCCAGAAATGAAAGAAATCGAGGAACTCCAAAATCGCGCCGCCATCACTGTTTCTACCTTGCTGAGATTTGTCTCGGCGGAGAAACGCCGTGTATCACCGCCACAGAACAAAAGAGAATGAAGAGGCGAATCGATTGGAATATGGAGGAGAATAGATGGAAAAACGGAAACTGGCGATTTTCGGCGCTGGAAGAGAGAGAAAGTAAGGGGTTTCCGAAAATTGAAGCCTTGGTTTTTTTGATATTTTTTTCGAATTTTTTCTATTTATCCCAAAATGGAAACTTTTTCCATTGGCCATAAATTCTTCATACGAACTCCGATTTTTGCGTTCCATGTGTCCATGAATTTGTATTGACGCGTTCTACAACTCTTGTGAAGGAAGTTTTTAGAAAAACTCAACGAATAAAAAGTCAATCTTTGACTCCTCGAAAATAAAACGTTTCGGTAATTATTCGTCCGAAAATCTTCCACTTCACCAACAACTTGAGAAATAATACAACCGAACACTTTATTAATTCTATAAAATTCTAAGATATTAATAATGAATTTTCGGAGTATTACAATGACATTACCCAAAAAGTCTAAGGTGTGAACGGTAATGGCCAACCACCACCCACTAGATCTAAAATGGTTCTAATTTGAGTAATTTCCACTTTCATTGATCTTCATCAATTCTTTATTTATTTTGGTAAAAGAAAAGAATTGAATCCCATCTGAGCTTATGAGTGAGGAAATGAAAGGGTTCAACTTTGAAAGAAAAAAATTGAATCATGCGGAAAAGAGGTTAAATTTCGATTCAACTTTATCTAACCCTACTTTGTTTTTTTTTTTTTTAAATGGGGCTGGTGCGGCTGCTTTCAAGCCTTGATTAATGAAATTGCATAATACAAGTGAGGGACGTAGAACGTGAACCCCAAATTACAATAAGCATAAAGAGAACATTCTGAAATAATACCAGGACCCTCCACAAAATCTATATATTCTAACAAGCACCAATTAGCAAAGAGTGCACGAATGACTATTCTATTTGCTTTGACATAGCGGTGACGTACCAGAAAGATAGCTCTAACACAAAAAAGCATCATTACAAATAGCACAGCTTTCCTACTATGTTGCTGCATAGAAATAAATTCAGTGACACTCAATTTCATCCTGCCACTAGGAGGTTGCGTCCATTTGATAAAGCAAATAGCTCGTCGCCTCGCTAGGTCAGACAAGGCACACAGAGTGTGCATACAGGGACCAAGCCCACGTCGCCCTGTCAAATTGTGATAGGGACTTATTGCCGGCATAAAACCACATAGTACTAAACTTAAAAAACAATAAAACATAAAAAGAAGGAAAGTTTGGAACCAGAGCCCAAGCCCAGGCCCTGGCCCAAATAACACCAAGCTCAGGCCAGAATTTCAGACTGCTGATGCCGCATCTCCTCCAGCCCGCATGCGGATACTTAGCCGTTCCACCACCCATCGTAAACTTGCTGCCACGAATAGAGGCTGGTCGACCCTCCGCCCCTCCATCATCCCCAGCACGTCGGCAAGACAAATCACACCTCCCCCACGCGGGTTCGAACGCCCCAAACCAGATCGGAGCACTCTAATTCGATCTGAGCCCATCAACACCCAACCTCGCCGCCTTCCCCTCGTCACCAGCCAGCAATCTCATCTTTTCGCAATCCGATCTTAGGAAGATTGACACCATTTTCAGTCGCCTACCACCAAACCAGGGCTGCCCTTCCCCGACAGGAACTCCAAGCGATCTGAACAGCACAGCAACAACCACACAACCTTCAATCCTACTGGGCACACTTCGAAAAAACCTATCCCTGGACACGAGGTCCATTTCGGCTCGTCCGACGACGCTGCCACGAGGGTGGGTCGTCGGACAAGGCATGAATCACGACGAGACGCTATTTTTCTCTCCTTGCGCAAGAGCCTTTTTTTTTTAATAATGGATGTTTTATTATACCTTTTTATCTAACCCTACTATTCTAACGCTAAAAGTGACTGAGGTGTTTTTTTTGGTTTGTAACTGAGGTTAAACGATGTGAATTTTATTTTGGACAATACTTCGTTAATCATAGCTAGTTAGCAAAGGCTGAACTTATTCAATAAAAGGACATTTGTCCACTCCTTTTAGTATTTTCTTTTATTTAATTTCTGTTTGTAACAATCTAGCTGCGTTATGTTAAAATGTAAAAAGTTGCAACCCACTTTAAAATAAAATAAATAAAAAGCCGCAACAATTATTTTCTTTATTTCAGTTACTGTTGTTCGGATCCAAATCCCACGAACATGGAACAAGAAGTAGCGGAATCATTGATTGAGGTGGTGGGCTCGGAAGAGTCGAACCCGAATAGCTCAGATGGGTTGCATCATTCTTCAAGACTCGGCGGAGTATCGGAGCACTCGCTGAAATTTGCCTTCTCCAATGGAGTAGCGTGACTCAGTCTGATTATGATTCCTAGCTCTTGTCGTATCTCTTGCCATGTTAGGTATGGTGCTCCATTGAAGAACAAATGAGTCCACTTTCAATCTATAATTCGATTTATGTGTTGTGATGGTTCAATTTTGTTTTGAAATTCGACTTCATGTTTAATCTTGGGGTTTTGGTTGTTATACTTAATAGTAATTTGCAGTAATCTGCATAGCTTTTCGAGTGTGTGGATGTTCAGTTTTACCGAGCAATTGAGTATGCATGTTCTCGTTCAAAATGTTCAATGCAAATATGTTGTTTCACTATTATATAGAGTTCTTATGGAATTGCTTGTTTTTACTTCTTCGTTTTGGTTAAGGGTTGTTTGCTTATAATGGGATAGTAGCCACCATGGTTCTTCTTCTGCTACTCTCTCAAGGAAACTCCAACAAGGGGGTGCTATACCAGATTTGAGACCCATTTTGTGTTTGGGCTCTCCAACAACCCAATTTAGGGGGAGTCAGTCTTGGAATTATAAGACTTGAACTCAAACCAAGTCTTATATATGAGACTTTTTCATAACCAGGACTGAGCTACAGTCCTTGGGGCCACACACGTGGGTTGGGTCAGCCCAACTCCAACGAAACACACTGGAAGAGAAGGTCACGATCACGCGTTGGGCTGGAGAGATCAAGAAACATTCACGCGCCTTAGGTGCGTTGGAGAGAGAAAACAAATGCCTAAACTTCTGCTTTGGTGGGCCCGCCTGAAGATTTCTGTCCCTTGCAGATCGTTGTGGGGTTTGCAACGGTAATGAGAAGGGACGGCTGTGATTCGTCCTTTTTGAATATGGACGGTTCTAAGATGTAGTTTTTTTTTTTTTTTTTTTAACTGCAACAGATATATTTTGAATCTCACGGCTCAGATTTGAGGGAAAAAATGATCAACGACTCATATTAAATCGAGGCTTATTAATTTCAGTTTTATCCAAAAAAATTAAAAAATTACCAGAAAATTGATGAACAAAATCTTTACCTTATTATGATAAAAATAGAAATGTAAATTTTTGGCTTGTTTAATTAAATTAACATATTTTTAATATAATATTCATAAACATTATACTCATATTATATTTTAATAAAAAATAGTGAAAATAGCACTCCCATATAACACCTCATTGTTAGAGATGAGAATTGAGTCATATATAAATAGTGAAACAATAAGTGCTAAAATGAGAATAGAACCCCAAAATGCAACTTGATTGTTGGAGTTGCCCTAGTACATTGTTGAACTACCAATGTGATTGCCCAAAAACATAGGTGATAGGTAAAAGTAGCCTAGTAAAGTTATGGCGGTTGGTTTTGTGGTTTGAAATGAATGAGTGAGACTAGCCTTTCAGGAGAAGGCTGGTTATAGATGAAGGAGGAAGATGTCGGCATTCCAAAGGAGAAGCCAGATGGTATTGGAGATGTATCCTAGATGACAACGCATTTGTTTGCAGCTTTCTGGATAAGAGGAGGCGAGGTGAGGGAAGATTTGGATAACGTGGAAGATCTTTGATTGAACTCTCTCCGTTAGGTGTTACAACAGCTTTCACACAAAAAATTCTAAAAGGACAGATGTCCTCTTATTATTGGAGAAAGTGCGAAGTATCGTTCTTTTATCTTCAAGGTGTTAACATGTGTTGAATTATCATTGGTTTCGAAAAACCACGTGGCGTGGTGTAGTTGTGTGGTTTCTTTTTCTCAAAATCATAGCGTACGTTTCAGTTTTATTTAAATGCTGAAACAGCAACACAATATTCTTTAAAAAAAAAAAAAAAAAAGTACAGCAACTCAATGAAATCCAAACACGTGCCCCCTCTATGATGAGAAACGACACGTGTCTAACATGCCTGGCATTACACAACACACTATAAAATGAAGCTGTGCAAGCTCCAGAAAAAATCATCCGATCGTATGACATACAATAGCAGCCTAGTTCAATCATATCTCTGCGGCAAAGGCAGGAAACCAAGAAGCCAGGCAGCCAGGAAGCCAAGAAGCAGGCAAAGCAAAATGACTCGTGGTTTTGGATGCGTGCAGTGCGGAACGCGCAGCAACCCCTGCCGGTGCAAGGTGGTGGGCCCTACCTTGGGGCTCCTGGCCTTCGCCGCGGCGGCGATCGTGGAATGGCCTGTGGGGGCTGTTGTCTACTTGTTCCGCCACACGAAGGGTCGCCGAATCATGGGTCATCCGTCCACTGTTGTTTACCCCAGAGTTTCTAATTCCATTCCCATATGAGTCCATCATCATCTGGTGCTGCTTAATTTCTTTTCATGCACTTGTAATAGTATCCAATCCATGGAAGCAACTCTTACCCCAAAGTACGGCTGCTCCTTTTGTCTGTTTTCCACTTCTGTTTGCTCTTAATTATTCGGTTTGTTATTGTAATGACTAATGAAATGGGTTTTTATTAATTAATTTGCACTTATGAACAATTCTCAGGTTCATTCCTTTCCTTGCTCATTCACCTCTCTTTCAACCAACTAATTAAGTCTTGACACATGTGTTTTGATTTAAAAAATAATAATATAAACTCTAACTTTAACTATATTGTTGTTAATCATAGCATTTAAACTATATTTTTTTAGATAATAATACAGGTGTCAGCATTTAAATGGCTGTTAAAAGATAGTGAATGAGCATGTTTAATCGGGAGGGGAACTTAAGAATTATCCGATCTTTATAGTTATTTTGACGCGTTCATCTTTATATCTCTCTCTTGGCGAAAGCACGAGAGATTATTCAAAGCACCGCCGTGCACTTGCACCAACATAAATGAATGGTTAGATTGCATTAAATACACTTTTTGTTTATTAAAAATAAAGTTGATAATAAATATCAAGGGTTGAGATTATTTTATAAGGGTTGGGTCACTTGTACCGTCGGTGCATAGAATAATTTCCACAAAAGCACAAGCAACCAGATAAGTACATTTATCCTTAATTTCTCAGACTAAGACCTCATGGAATAGGAATTACTTTGGCTTTAATTTCTTAGAGAATACATTCATCTCTTAGAGAATACAATTTGGCTTTAATTTCTCATGGAATAGGAATTTATTTCCATTTGCCATTACTTTTAAATGCGTACGTGGAGAGGACATCAATTCCCATGAGTACGTGTTCCATTTCAGTATCTACTAAATGTTGAAAATGGAATTAGAAAAATGCTAATTAATCCAGGGAGATAAAAAGCGAAGAGTGAAAATGGTGGTGGATCGAGATGATGGCTGGATACTGGCTCATTTGGATGTGGATTAGCTGGTAATTTGTGATTGGCTTGCTCATGTGTTCAATTCTTCAATGGGAATATTGACAACGTTGCTTCCTCATCAAACAAAGCCCCTAGTTGTATTACATATTTACATGTTCCCATGGTGATATCAATGACTTCTGTCCATTAAGGGAGAGCTTTTCTGATCAATTTTGAAGCTCCAGTGCGGTGATATGGAGGATGGTGGGTAGCGAAAAGGGGGGAATTTATTTGATTTGTGAGCTTTTAACATAAGACCCCCTCAAAATGAACTATTGCAATCTATACCTGAGATTTCATACTAGAGAACGATAAACCCCCAACTAGATCAATGCGCAAACCTATTTCAAAGAGATTATAGTATTTTATAGATTGAATTTATAGGAGATATGAATGATGGTTTCTCTCTTCTTCATTTTCTTTATAGATTTGTGATTGGCATCTTCTAATCCTTAATTAGTAAAATCAACTATTTCTCCTTTGTAATAGACAGGATCAAAAATAGAGCTAACACCCAATTGTTTATCATTATGAATTTATGTTTGAAGCACCGTTATGATATCTTGAAACTTTCATGTTTCATTTTTATTGAAAACTTGTCTCTAAATTTTTATTTTACATACATTATATAAGTGTTTTACGATTGGAAATCACGAGTTACTGAAATTATTTCTTGAATTTCTCTACATTAAGATCAAGTGACCAATGAGAACTCGGTCGGGGATGAAGATTTTTACCCTCTTAAACAGTAAAAAAGTGAAAAAGATTAGGCAAATTTTGAGAATGAAATGAAACAACCATGGACACAAGGTGGGACATGTGTATTGGAAGCCAAGCAGTTCCACATGGTTAAACTAGAACAGTTAGTAGTCTGTCCAAACCCCAATAGGAAACCTGACGTCACCGCCGGTCGAATCCACGGCCAGATTTCCATTCCCTTTCCGAGCCCGATCCTTTTCCCCATCTCTCACCCACTCCCCTACATCACCTCTCTGTTGGTCCAACTCTCTCTCTCCCTCTCTCTCTCTCTCTCTCTCAACCCGAACCCGACCCATGGAGCGCCCGACCCGGCCCTACGCCCCGGGCGGCCGCGAGGACTGCTGGAGCGACGACGCCACGTCAGTGCTGATAACGGCGTGGGGCGACCGTTACCTCCGCCTCAACCGCGGCAACCTCCGCCAGAAGGACTGGAAGGAGGTGGCGGACGCCGTCAACTCCCGCCGCGACGGCGCCGTTTTCAAGACCGACGGGCAGTGCAAGAACCGAATCGACACGCTGAAGAAGAAGTACAAGCTCGAAAAGTCCAAGCCCTTCCCCTCCACGTGGATCTTCTACGACAGCCTCGACTCCCTGATCGGAGTCCCCTCCTCAAACGCCGCCGTTTTGACCAGACCCCCGAAGCCACTCACACTCGCCCTTACCCTCAAGTCCGCCGCCGACCCCAGGGAGAGCGACGGCGAGGATGACGTGGAGGGGGGAGGAGTAGGGTTGGCGGGTGGGGCGGCGTGTAGGGAACTGGCGAGGGCGATTTTGAAGTTCGGGGAGATTTATGAGAGGATGGAGAGTTCCAAGCAGGAGCAGATGGTTGAACTGGAGAAGCAGAGGATGGCTTTCACTAAGGAGCTTGAGGTGCAGAGGTTGAATATGTTTATGGATGCTCAATTGGAGCTGGAGAAGATGAAGAAGAAGCGCCCCAAATACTCAAAGCATTCTTCCGGTACTGATTCGGGTTTTCGTTTTTTCGTGCATTTTCGCTCGGCGAAATTGTTGGTCGATTCCTGTAATGCAAGTAACAGTTTTTGCGGTCTAAAATTTGAATGTTTTTCCGCGAGTCAAATCTATTTTACCGTCTTGTCTTTACTGAGATTGGTTTCTGTTTAGGTTGTGATATGAGACTTGTTTTGTGTGTTTTACACAGGAAAGAAGTTGTGAGCTGAGAATGCAGGAGGGCCTCTCGAAAATCGATTTGCTGATCCGCCTCTTTTAAGTTATATGTACTCCATGATTTTATCATCCATATATAGTTGCAGCTCGAAACCTTTGGAAGCAGATAGGCCTATGTTGTGTGTACATGAGTAGTTGCTTTGCTACAGAGTTCTTCTACTCTGTCATTCTCTAGTGTAATTGTTCAGTATCATCAGCTTCCATATTACATGTGTTCTCTGTGTTAAGCTCCCATTTTGTTGGTTTTTTCCATCGATGGCAATGCTGAGTCTCGCTATGAAATGCGTGTATTGCGATATTTGTGTAGTTCCAGCCTTAAAAGCGATATACCCGGCCTGGTGAAATTTTGAGCTAATACTATAGTGAAAAATCGAAGAGGCAAGACTGCAACTAACATATTAGCTACTACCAAGGAAAACAGATCAGATCAGTATGTTCTCACAAAACTGTGAACTCCGGATCTCCTGGGTTCCAAAAACATGTTTGGGAGTATCTGGAAGGCAATAAGTATACACAACAAAATCACAATTCATGTTTAAAGAAAGTGCTTTGCTGGGTTTGCAGAACTGTTCTATTCTATTTTCTCTTGGTAGCCACAGAATTACTCCATCAATTCACTCATTATGATCACAAAGTAAGGCCACAACATATCAATTTCACAAGAGGGAGAGAATATAGAGAGATCAGAATTATAGTATATATGGGGGATAGCTAAAACCACTGTTTGTTCCATGTTGGCTCATAAATTCAGTTGAGCTCTGACTGAAGGCATTGTTAAATCCACTAAAAGCAGGAAGACCAGCGAAGTTAGCCTCAGTAAGGTGATCCTCTAACATTGTATAAGAAGACGCAAAAGAAGAAGAAGAAACTGATGAAGAACTTGGATGGCCATAACAAGCGAGACGAGCTCTAGCAATAGCGAGATCATGTTGAAGCTCCACCATCTTTCCCTGCAGCATAGCTATGGCGCCAATGCAACCATAAACAGGGTCTCTGAGCCGAGCCTCGGCCTCATACGCGAGTGAACTTACGGTGTCCTCCCTCTGCTCCTCAGGCACTTCACTAAGGATCTTGCTTACATTGCTTGCCCCAAACACTTTGTGAACTTTGGCAAACTTCGAGGGCTCGTCAGAGCGAAAATGCGGTGCAAATATGCAGGTCGGGACGCATCTCCTCTTCAACAACTTGCAAGCTGCACAGGATGAGCTTGAACGAGGCTCATGAGTTCCTTTCATGGCTTCATTACTTGCACATTTCTATCATGATCGAGTAGGTCTCCTTTACATCATAATCACTTATATAGACCTTCGGTTACATTTGAAGGGATGAAACTATTAATTATTCTAATTCGAATCATTTTTCCCACTCTCCCTCATAACGTGAAGTAGCCCTAAAGAGAGATTCGAATATGTAAATGAAGGGTTAATTATGGTTTACTATCCTATGATTTTTTTACCTTGATCCTACTCAAAATAGGCTTAAATATGTCTATTCATTTGTGAAATCATGTTGATTTTACATCTTGGAAATAAAAAACAATAGAAATAATTGATGATGGGGCACCATATATCATGCGCCATTGATAGTTATAATGGGACATGATGGTTCATCAAGAAAGATTAGGTATTTCATTTGACTGGACAGAGGATTTTTCATTAGAAAAGTAAATCACTTAATCAAGAAAGTTTGATTTGTCCACAAGAAGGAAACATGGAAGGTGCAAAAGAAAATTTAGGAATCTCAACCTCTATGGTCCCAACTGATCACTATAATGGTAATCTTGTTTGTGGTTAATTCCTGATTATTATGTTCTATATGAAAAGGATTACACTAGCTCAATTTTTTTTTTTTTTAAACAATTACAATTGATGAGGTCTAATTTATTATTATGAGACGTTTAGATATGAAAATCTTCACGGTCAAGTTGGTTATCTCTGCTATTGATCATCTCCATCCTCTTTATAGTATTGTGGCAAGTTGTCAAAGAATTTTTGAGTAGGGATTGAAATGTGTCCCTTACCCATGTTTACAGAGAGTGTAATTCAGTGGCTGATTTGTTAGCAAATATTGGGCATGGTTATGAGCCTGGCTGTAGATTCTTTAGCTCCCCTTCTGCTGATGTCGTGCCTCTTTTGGAAGCTGATCTATTGGGCTTGTCTAAGCCAAGATTAATTGTGATTTAGGTTTTTGTCTTTTGTCTTCGGGCATCCTTGTAATCAAATAAAAAATTGGCTTGTGATAACAAAATATCCGATTTTAACATCGCAATATAGAAATTTACTTCCTTAAAAATATGAGTGAACTAAATATCTTCAAGAAGAAATATGAGTGAACTAAATATCTTCAAGAAGATGTTTGATGCAAAGAATGTCAAATACAGTTTCGTGTTCCATTGTTTAGATTAATTAATTAAAGCTCTCTATTCACTACTAATTGTCGTCTGATGCTCTCTTACCATTTTGCTCGTGACATTAATCTCACAGTACCAAGGTTTGGTCATAGTCTTTAAAAAGGAGAGGACAATTATGTTTTTTTTTTTTGGATTAGAGAGGACAATTATGTTGCTGCTACGTGTATTGGTGGTCCGATTTCTATGGGTCCGTTGCCTCTTTTCTATTTGGAATGAGACTCAACTGTCGATCCACTACTCCAAAAGAAACAATGGTCGGCCAATGGTAATAAGAACGAGAATACAAAATGCAAATTACATTTCTCTATCGAAAAGACACTGATCCTAATCTCGCTTGGTACACTAGAGTAATTAGTGGTATAGTCGATATTGGCGTCTTGAGTTTTATGCTTATATCAGACCAAAAAAAAAAAAAAAAGAGTTTTATACTTATAGATCATATTTTTTATGATGGAATTCTAAGTCATTTTATGTTAACATTTTCGCCCAAAAAAATAAATTTCATTTTTTTTTTTTTACAAAAATTTGGAGAGAAGAAGGCTTTTCTACACCTCCACGCTAGGATATACCTACAACTTTGAATGTAAATGACTGATATGAGACACCTATATGTCTCCACAGGCCCATGTATTTCTGTAAAAGATTTACACATTACACGATCGAATGCAAGAACGCTGACAGCGGAGATCGAACTTGAATTGAGACTAAACCACAGACACACGCGTACCAACCGAACCAACCCATGTTGGTAAATGAAATGATGTGCCATGATTTTTATTTTTTGAAAAAAAAATGAAGAATAATATGTCACTTCAAACATTTTATGGCATTGTGGAAATTAGGACAAAGAAGACAATAGTGCGCTCCTCCTCCAGGTGCCCACTTGCTCAATGCTCGTCGTTTTCCCAGAACACACAAAGCGAAGCACACCTTGAAATTGCTCGACACGCGTTACCTATCATTCACCCAACGTAGCCATTTGACCGCCACGCTCGCGAAAAGAGCGTGGGACAAAAGGTGCATAGAGGAAGGAATATGGGCCGGCCCAAGAAGGAATGATTAGGGGTGTTGGTCTGTGGGTTAGAAAGTGGTGTCAAGAATTGTAGCTTGACTTCGGCCTATGGCATGTTGGTCTTTACTCCACTTAATTTCGATTAATCTTTTCATGTTTTTGAGATTTGACCTGTAGGACCTTTTACACGTGATCATACCGACGGAAAGAGAGGCAGAATCTGTTTGGATATCGAGTTTTCGGACACAAGTTGCTTTTGAATCCGTCGAAACACGCTTTTATACGATCGTTTAGTCATTCAATCGTATCAAACAAACAATATTTGAATCAAGTTGAATATCTCATTCTACAAGCGAGCCGTTATGAAGTTAAACTCAAATTTAGATCGACCAAGAGACCTTACTTTGAGCAATATGATACTCTCCATGTATTTATAAAGTTAAACTCAAACTAAACTTAACTATGATTCTAGTTCAAACATAACTCGAGCCGAGTTTTTTTTAGACAAATCAAATTCGAACATTGTAATGATCTACATTCTCACACACTCCCTCACGTAATGGCTGGATTAAAGCTATAAATGTACATTAACGATTAAAACTAAGTAACACATAGTACTTGACTACTTGTAGTCATTGAGCTTAAAATATGATATAAATACTTATTTGAAAATCTAGGCCTCCAACAAAAAACTAATTAACAATTAGTAGGCGGAGAGACTTGGTCCTCTATAAGTGTTTATCTGGATTAAAAGTATGACAACACTAAACATGCTCACACGAATTAATGTATATGAACGATGATGTTGAGAAGTATGATTTATGGAGCTTTCATTCTTTTGTCGTTAGCAAGATACGCACTGGATTTGTTTGGTCTCCATACATAGAACTATATAATTGTGGAGAAGTCGACCTATTGTTAATAGATCCAAACACAAATGTTCAATTCGATCGGTAGGTACCCAACAGCCAAGTCAAACAGCCTTCCACCTCTTGTTTAATCCTAAAGTGAAAGTGAATTTACCTCAACATCCCCTTCATCCTCTTTAGGGTTTAGATATACGTTGAAACATTACATCCCTTCTAGTTTGGGAAGCAATGACAATGCCCTTTTATGTACCAAAAAAAAAATGACAATGCCCTTTTATCAGACCAAATAAAGAAAAACAAAACCAAACAAAACAATGTTCTTCAGAAAAATAGACATTTTCACAAAGTCACTATCGATCATCTTCGTCCTATTGTCTTAGTTTTAGTGATCTATAAGGTTTTCAAGGATATATTAGATTTGGTTCATCTGAAGTTTGGAAGTGAAAGTTACAGAGAATGGTTGAGGTAGATTTTAAAATGTCTAATCCTGCTAAATGTAATAGGGCATCATGTATCTGACATTCTGACCATTGCTTGCTACTTAGAGGTAGACTAATATAACTAAGGAAATGGTGAAGGGGCAAAACATGAAGAAAAAGAAGACAAAAAGAGATGATGATATATGAATCTGCAAATACATTCACTTTTGGGCGATTGAGAAATCTTATAACATAATCTGTGTAAGATAACCTTTGACTCGTGAAGTTCTACGGATTTTTTCTGTAATTGTCTACTCGTCTCCAAAAATTTGGATGAGTAAACCCATAAGCAAGTCCATCACACAAGTAATTAAGAAAGGATACTATAATTCTTTTTTCTTCTAATTATGTTGGAACACCCAATAAGTTCAACAATGAGATTTAAACTCAAGAATTTCCTATGTGATGGATCTTGGGTAATGGACTAATGTAGACAAATAGTTAAAAATAATCACTCTTACTGACGGTGAAACCTAGAGTTACAATAAACAAAAAAAATAATGCATTACAAAGAAGAAGAATCGGTATTTTTATACTAAATAATACATTGAAACGGTAATACTAAAAGGCTCCGAGAACTAAAAAATATGTTTGAAGAATGAAGATAGAGTGATCTATCTCCTGTATAATGTCTCACTCATTCATTCGTCTACCATTTTTCATTCACCACTTGACCAAATGTCTCCTCTTTTTTTTTTGGGTCTTTTTCAATGGTAGGTTTCAAATTTTAATTATGATTAGTATATATGGGACTCTTGTCTTTATTAGATGTATTTGACATGTTAATATAGTACATAAATTATGAATTTATAAACAAAAATAATATACATTATAAGCTATAGAATGAAAATGGTTTCATGAACAATTATAAAATGGTGACTATTGTAGCTGCCAAAAGTCCATATATATTCATGGTCTTTTTTTTTTTTTTGAATAAACCCAAATAGGGTGACTGTCATTCATCGAAAGCCAGAAAGGGCCATTACATATCCTCCCTCTACCAACATGGGGTAGATAAAGAGTTTGTGGTAGTAGCACAGTGATACATAGATTAGGTCCAATCATTTGACGGTTCCATGCTCAGAAAGGGGAGCCTATAGACTATTGACTACTACATAGTAAATAGACAGAGTAAACGAGACTCGATGACGCTACTAAAAACCTAGAAGCATAGCTTCCTAAAACAAAGGAAATTATTAGAAAGTAAAAACTAACTATTAGAAAAGCTCAACAAAACAGACCCCAGGAAAGTCACCATCCCAGCCCAATAAGCATGGTCTGACCCAAGCCCAGAAACCAAGCTCCTCTGCACGACGATTGTACGCACAGCCGCCTCATCACTTCCGATCGATCAAGGCCCCACGACCATGCCGGCACGACCGCGCCGCCACTCCTGCGCCGCCATTTGCACCGTCATGCTCATCGTCTTCACGGTCTAAGTGCCACTCAATACAACATAATGACCTTCTCGGTATGATTTTATATTAATGAAATTATCATTTATTCATAAAAACTCAAATGTTCCTAATAAGACATTCCATATAAGGACACAATATCATTATTTTTACATTTTGAAACCACAAATGAAGATAAGAATTAGGTCACCAAGTACTAGTTTGACATGGTATGTATTCCTAATTTCCTATTCAGCATTTTCCCATGTAAGTGTTTGTAATATAAAAAATGGCGGGTAACATAACAAACCAAAATGGCCAGAGGTTGCGCCAAGTGGCAGCAACCCATGAATCCCTAACTTGTTCACTTCTCCATCTTTTCTGTTGTCTCTAATGTCAACTAATCCAAACAGAAACAGTCAAGAGTCCATGCAATTAGATTACTATTTCTCTCTTTCCCCGTTATTTCAATATCCAAATTAGAAACCTTGTTCTTGTTCAAGAAATTTGAAAAATCCTAGCTTAATTAGCAACAAGAGCAAGAGGTTTTAGTAATAAAATCGAACAGAAAACATACTCAACACTGAGAATTATAGAGGGTTTTGAACCATGGATGTGGCTCTAATTCCTCCAATGTTGGTTTCTTCAGGCTTTTTGCCTACTGGGTCATTCTTAGAGTCATTGATTCACATATGCAATGAGATTTGCTCCATGGAAAAGCTTCCTTTCCTTCAAGTCAGGAACATCTCCACCATGATAAGGAGGATTAAGCTTCTTTCTTCTTTGTTCGAAGAGATTCAAGAAACTAACGGCCCTCTCCCTCCATCTTCAATCCTGTGCCTCACTGAGCTCTTCTCCGTGATTCGAAGAATCAAGTTTTTGATTCAAGAGTGTAAGGACTGCAGCTTTTTGTGGGGACTTATGCAGATGGAGCTGGTTTCAAATCAGTTCTACGTGTTGGTCAAGGAGTTAGGGAGAGCACTTGATATTTTGCCTGTGAGTTTGCTCAATATTACGGCAGATATTAGAGAGCAGATTGAGCTTCTTCACCGGCAAGCGAAAAGGGCAGAGTTGTTTATTGACCTTAAAGAGGTGAAGAGAAGAGAAGAGCTTTTGGTATTGATGGGGAGCAACAATGAGAGGAACAAGAAGAACAAAGGGTTTGTAGACTTGGGCAAGGTGAAGGATATCTTGAGCAGCATTGGCTTGAGAAGCTCAATGGATTACGAGGAAGAGATTTCAAAGCTAGAGGCAGAAGCTCAAAAGCAAGCAGGGAGTGGCGGACTAATTGTGGTATGCAATATAAACAACCTCATCTCCCTTGTTTCATATTGCAAATCCATGATTTTCGTCTATGATGATTTCGAAACAACCAACAAGGAAGACTTCAAGCTGCTAGGTTCTACACCCTCAAATAGATATTATGATCACTCCTCATCTTCTCAATCCATAGTTGCCAACATCCCAGATGAATTTCGATGCCCGATTTCACTAGACTTGATGAGAGATCCTGTGATAGTAGCATCGGGGCATACATATGATCGAAATTCCATTGCTCAGTGGATCAATTCAGGGCACCAAACATGCCCCAAAAGTGGACAGAAGCTTATTCACATGGCCCTTATACCTAACTATGCACTGAAGAGTCTATTGCATCAATGGTGTGAGGAAAACAATGTTCCAGAAGTTGGATCATCACCATCATCTTCTTCAGATTTGGAGAGGAGCAGGAGCAGGAGCAAAAGAGATTCTTGTGAAAATGCTGTGGATCACATTTCTGTTGTAAAAGCTGCAGTTGATGCTGTGAAGTTAACAGCTGAGTTTCTGGTGGGAAAACTAGCAACAGGTTCACCAGATATCCAAAGACAAGCAGCATACGAGCTTCGGTTACTTGCTAAAACAGGCATGGATAACAGAAGAATAATAGCTGAAGCAGGAGCTATTCCTTTCTTAGTGACATTGCTGAGATCACATGATCCAAGAATTCAGGAAAATGCTGTCACCGCACTACTCAACCTTTCCATCTTCAACAACAACAAAATTTTGATAATGGCTGCAGGAGCAATTGATTACATAATCGATGTGTTGGAATCAGGGAACACAATGGAAGCAAGAGAGAATGCAGCAGCAGCAATTTTCAGCTTGTCCATTATTGATGACTGCAAGGTGACAATTGGAAAAAGACCAAGAGCCATTCCGGCATTGGTGGGGCTTTTGAAAGAAGGAACTCCGGCTGGTAAAAAGGACGCAGCCATTGCTCTCTTCAACCTTGCAGTCTACAATGCTAACAAGGTCAGTCTGGTGGTTGCTGGAGCGGGTCCCCTGCTCATTGATCTGTTGATGGATGACAAGGCGGGGATAACAGATGATGCCTTGGCAGTTCTTGCTCAACTTTTGGGATGCTCTGAAGGGTTGGAGGAGATTGGGAAGAGTAGGGTTCTAGTGCCAATTCTCATTGATCTTCTGAGATTTGGTTCTCCAAAAGGGAAGGAGAATTCAATAACTCTTCTGTTGGGGTTGTGCAAAGATGGAGGAGAGGAGGTTGCAAGACGACTATTGATGAACCCGCGGAGTATCCCTTCTCTTCAAAGCTTGGTTGCTGATGGATCCTTGAAAGCTCGAAGAAAAGCCGATGCACTGCTTAGATTACTGAACAGATGCTGCTTTCAATCTCGGAATCAATGACAGTACGATGTTTGTTACAATGTTGCATACAAAAAGATATGTATATTTGTGAAGATTAAGCGCACAGATAAAACTGTCGTATACATTGATTACTGCAAATTGATCTCATATTGTTGTTTGTTTCCAGAAAAATATTCATTCTTCCCTGTTGATTGGTTTAGATATTATCGCAATTTCATTGAGAATTGAGATGAATTTGAAACCTCCTCAAGGTCATACCAGCTATATAATGTCTTGAGAAAATGAAGAAAGAATTGAACATATTTCATTACTTCCAACTCTTTATTTTACATCAGTTCCTTGATGATCCGCTTCCTCACTAATACTACAAGAAAAGAGTAACATGAGCTGCGGCGACAGATCCTAAAGGTACAATGACAACTATATAATACATAAAAGGAAACTAACCTAGTTATATATGGTTTAACGTATATGGTTAAACCTAACCTGAACAATGCATAATTTATGAGGTTGAGTTACACGTCCATATGTGAACCACGATTCACCAATGGAAAGAATAATTTGTATGTATAAGATTTACAACTCTACCAATTCCAACTGAATATTTGTGCCCTTGATCCCGTACTTCCAATACCAGCTTCCACTGTCCATCATATTCTCTGCGATAGGATCTAATCCGATTGCTAAACCTGGATAACCCATGAAATGAAGATGGATAAATTAATGATTGTATTGCAGACATGTATGTAAGTCTTTTTGAAATGGCATTTACGTCTGTGTTGGATAGAAAGGGAGTCCCATTCTAGCAGTTATCATCTCAGGCTTGATTTTGTCACTTTGGAGGGTGTTTCTATTTGCTTTCATTAAACTACTCAAGTTACCTCTCTTCCTCTAAAAAAAATTTCTTAGTCGTTTCATTCACCCTCATTTATTCTGTTCTTTAATATAAACTTTAGAACTTAAAAAAGTCAAGGAAAAGTCAGCAGGCAAACTGAGCAACAATGCTATTATAGACTCTAAACTCCACAAACCTGAATCTCCTGGCGTGATCTTCATTTTGTAGCCATTTGGAACTTCAAATACATGATTTCCCTGCATCAGTTGATAAGAACAAAAAGACGCTTGTTAGCTTTTACCTATAATATAAATTCATAACCAGCTTAAAATTACTGATGGAAAGGTGAACTCCTAACAATTGGATATGAAACCTCCTCCATTCACCAGTCATTGAGAAAAACACAAGGTCCAAAGTGGACTTCAATATTGAAAACGTGCTACTTTAGATATCTTAAAAGCTCTACCTCTTATTAAATTCTTATTGTTCTTGTCAAAAGTATTGAATTCAATAGAGTCAAATTGGATTTGTACATGGTATCATGCCCCCCAGGCACTCTTTAACAAATTTATTGTTTATCATACAAAATGCTTCTGACTGAATTCCAATCATTTGAATATGTTACGCCGGCAAGATTTACTACAAAAGTAATAATACCTTAAATAATCTGTGAAAGGTGGAGGCCCGAAATCCAGTTTATAAAAAAAAAAAAATTTAAAAACTCAAATTAAAAAATTTCAAAGAATTTGTCTTTTCCTCCATGCATATCTACAGTGATTGGTTTTCAAACTAACCTTTAGGATAACATCAGTTGCCTCAAACTCAGCATTTCCATGCAGTACAACCTTACATGCTTGGATGCGCTGCACAACATGCTTCCAATAGACATTGTCTTCAAAATTCCAGTCAATTCCCTCATTCAATACTCTTACATTCTGTAATTTACACCTTCCACACCTACGGGATCAATAAATTATTACTACAACTTCAACTGTAAAATGGGTTCATCATTTCTGAAGACCTTAAATTGTAGAAATGAAAGCAACAGGCTTCTACCTGTGTCCATATTGTAAAATAGGTTCACCATCTTCACCAACCCTACTTGAGCCCATAATATTATCAGCCTCTATGATCAGGCTTCCATCAAGCTGGATATGGGAAAGAGATTAGTAAGGAGACAACATCTTTGTATTTCTCAATGTTCTATTTTAAAGTTCAAACCTGAACATTCCTCCACAGGAACTCTGCGACCTCTACTTGTAACTCAGAGCCTTTGCTTATTGAGCCTCCATAGAACTGTCAGGTAAACATAACTTGCTGCTTAGCTATTCATTTCTTCAATATTTCAATGAAGAAATACAAAATCTAGAAAACAATAAAATGAACCAACAACACATCCTCGGGTGCCACATGAGATTAGTGAACAAAATGCACATTACCAAAGACAGGGAGAAAAAGGAGTTGAACTGGCGAATCTGTCAGATTCTCATTGACTTACCTTTTGTCTGGTGACCTCCCAAAGGGGGCCAAGAGCAGGGTGCAGAAGAATAAGAAATGGTGGTCCAGAATTTAGATACTTGTCATTACCTCCAATCTGCATCATAGGATGAAGTAAAATACCACAATTGAATATCAAAAGGAAACTTCATCAAGAACTATGGATTTCCATTGAGCAAATACTAAGTGATAACATTAGCTGGCATCAAGTGGAAGTAATTTTGGTTACATTACTGCAAAATAATAAAGAGAATGTACCTCAGGAAGTTGAATATCACACTGAGACAGAAGGTCATGAGCATTTCTTAGGATATCCAACAGCGAACCATCCGGAGTCTGCATATGAGTTTAACATAACGATATTAACTTAAGGAGACAAATTACCCTCTGCACTGTGTCGCAACAAAAAGGGTACACTTCAATTTATACTCTCAGGAAAAGGAGACATAGAGCACTATTACATACTTGGTGTAAAGATTTGTCTGCATGCCTTCTTTTCCTCTTAGTAGATGATGTAACCCGTCTTCTTTTATTAAAAACAATAAAGGTATCAAGCTTATCTGCCAACAGTTATAGCAATATAGTTATTCATAAACATCAAACATAAAAGGGATAAGTAGTCACAGTAATATGCAATTTAGACAGTAATAATACCTTCAATGCCTTTATAATCTCTAGATGGATGTGTATTAAGAAAATTGTCGGCAATATTTTGCATTGTGCATTCAAGCCTGCCACCAGGAACACTACAATACAAGGAAAGTCATTACGAGCCAGGCTAACATTATTCATGTGTGCAAGATCTGTTTCTTTCGTAGTGCAGTCTGTAATGATTAGCATACCATGTCTGATGCACCCGTTACAAAGATTAAAAACAAACAACCAAATTGTAGGTAGAAGAAGTCTATTGAGGTTTTATCTTTGCAGGATCTGCCGTCAAGTATTATTGATGCAGACATAATAATCACTTGTGAAACAGCAGTTAAAGGTTTTAAAAAGTACCTGTGTGGATTTCCAAAATTGTCTACAAATGATATCGCCTTTTTAACATTTAACACCATGCCAGGTAAGCTGTCTGTATTCTTACTGGAACCCACCAACTCCGCGGAAGGTAAGTCTACATACAAAATGTTTGTATTGGCAGGGAACTCTGCCTGCAAACTTGAACATAGAAAGCATGGTCAATGTTGGACTATAGAACTGAAAATTTAAATTACCAAGTAAAAGTCATGGTGAAAGAAACGAATGGCCAAAGAATAAGAGAAAAGAATATAACACGTTGACAAACAACTTTGGTGCTTTAAGTTAGAATATGTCTTGCTTACATGAATTACACAAAATCACAACTTTATCAAGAGGTTTGCAGTAAAGGTCTAGATTCACGGACCAACTGACTGTTTGGAATTAAGAAACAATATTGGACTATCAACTCTGCCTCATTCTAAATATGTTGAACTTATCAAGTCAAGTATCATGTACTTGCACCAAGTTTTGCATTTTGTGACCTACTGAATCCACATTAAGGATGATTTCAGAATATTAGGGAGCATCACTATTCTTAATTATTTAAAGGCCACATGAAATGAGCCAGGAAAAAGAGCACCAGTGCTTCACTGAATAACAACATTGGATATTGTAAAGAAAAAACCATACACAGTCTAAGTTGGCATGCTACTACATTGGTCTTATGTAAATTTCAAGGACAAAGGATATCAAATCACACCATATACTACAAGTTATATTACAAATTTTTAATAAGAGATAACTACATACCTATTACGAGAATGAGGTCCATCTGCTATCCCAAATTTATCAAACTCTGTGTATTCAATGCAAGACAAACCATATGCCCACCTTCCATCCAGATTTTTCTTCTCCATTAGAACATTAATTCCTTCTGTAGCCCCCGAGTTCCTCTTACAGGAAGCAAACCCCAGTTTCTGTTACATGCACAGGTTGAAGTGAAAAACAATTAAAAAAGAAGAAGGATTCTAAGTCCAAAAGGTGCTACCAGTTTCCATAACATCTTTATGAACACCATAGCAAATTTGTACCTTCCCATGGTGTAAACCAATCCCTGCTAGTGCCAAGAGAGTCAAATCTGTAGCGGCCACAACATTGCTGGAAATTCATTGTTATTATGTAAGTCAAGATGTGGAATCCAATTTATCAACATTTTCCGATTGAAGAAAAACAGCTTACCTAACTTGCCGTACAGTTGCACCTTTACGTCCATGATCATAAAACCATTGAAAAATGCCTTTATCATAAGCAAGTTTCCATATCACACCATGACCACCAGGCTTGCAAATGGGAGCAAAAGGTTTCTTGATTATCCATTGCCCATCCTCTGCACTAACAGCTGGAACAAGGGGCTGCAATTTCACAAGAATACATTTATTGCCAAAACCAGATAAATGATTCCATAATACATAAGCATTACAGAAATACCCTTTATAGTTTCCCACATTATACCTGTTCGAAAAGTTGGAAACTTGATCGACCTCTCTTAAACCATTCAAGTTTTTCACAAAGAGAAGTTATGTGTTCATGGTTGTTCTTTGCAGCACTTGTCATGATAGCAACAGGAGTGATGCACTGCTTCCCATAAATCTTGAAGTACAAAAACTCTCTAGCCTTGCAATCAATATACTAAAACGTAAGATGCATATAACTTCATCATCACATAAAAACTTCTATGTTAGCTCATTTTTCTTGTCAAGTTTCCAATCTTGACAAACAGAGATCTTATACCTGAAGATCTCTTATAAGACCTTCCAATAAAGTCCGCCCACAATAAGGAAGCATTGCAGCTGGGAGACATTCACCTGTATCAGGATCAACCAAACCAAGCCTGTCGGCGGAGCCTCCCAGAGGATAAATTTCACCTAGGTCTGGCAAACCCTAAAATGAAAAACATCTTTTAGTTCAAGACAATCTAACAACCTTCATATCGAAAGACCAATAGCCCTGACACAAACCTGAATTCCCCATAGAGCAGCTTGAGCTGCATATTCTGCATTTTCAGAAAGATCAAGTCCACTAGGTGCATGAATTTCCAAAAACTGGCATTCCATCTGCTCTTGTATGTTGTTATACCAATTTGTAGTCTGCATTTCAGCTCTCGATTGCGCTAGAAGCTCCATTACTGTTATCTGATATCTGCACAAGTTTGTAATATAAGCTAACAACTCACATATCCTAATGCAAAGCTTTCCATATAAGAAAAGTTAAGACTAAAATGAATTCGAAGAACCGAAATAGTGGACTCACCCAATCACTCCTCCAATGCAGTTATAGAACTGTTCAACCTCTCCCAAATTCTTCAGTAGCTTCTTCAAGTCCTCAAAATCTTCATCATTCAAAGCAAACCGAACCTTCTTCTTCCCCGAACCGTCACTGTTCACATCCAATTTCTCAATCATTTCAGCAATGGCGTAAAACGCGGTCTTCACGGGGCTCCTGGCCGGCTCCGCCTCGCTCTCGGCGAACTCAAACCCCCAGCCGAGCACGTGCTCTTGGCCGGCGGCGACGAGGCACTTGAACAAGAACAACTCGGTCGGACTCAAATCCAGCGAGGCCAAAACCGCAGAGAAGACTCGGCTGTTGCCGGAATTGAAGAATCTTTTCACTCTGGAATCTCCGTCGATCACTCTGGTTTTGGCGCGTAGCGATTTGGCGCCGGCGAGGCGGGAGCGGAGAGACTTGAGGCGCGCGAGCTCGCTGTGGAACTCGAATTCGGGAGCCGGCGGCGCGTACTCTACCGGGACGGTGGTGACGCGCGTGACACAAGAACCAGGCGAAGAAGAAGAAGAAGAAGAAGATAGAAAAGTAGGGAGGAGAGTAGGCTTGGTGAGGCGGAGAGAAGTGAGAGAGTGGAAGGGAGAGTGGGGAGGTTTGAAGGTGAAGAGCAAGTGCGAGGTGTCGCGGTTGAGAATTGGAGCTGAGCGCGCCATTGTTTACATCCACAGAGGTCTCCACAGTAGCCTCTGTAGGGATTTGAGCTTTGAAATTGAAGAAGAAAGCAAGTCAAGTGTGTGTGTGTGTGTGTGTGTGTGTTAGAGCTTAGAGGTTTTGAAAATGGAGGAGAAAGAAGGAGAAGGAGAAGGAGAAGGAGAAAAGGGAGGGAAGGATAAGAAGGAGACACCGAGAGCATATACGGATATACCCAATTTCTGTTGGCTCCTTCCAACAGGAAAAGGGTGTGTCCTAATCCTAATATCTGGCTCTTAGTTCCTACACCATACGTGACACATTTTATCACTGTGATTAATAAACATGATAATTTGAATGAAAATGGGATCGTGCATGGTTTGATACATTAGAAGGTGCTATAGACGTATACGCATTCATCGAAATATGTTAAACTTTAATATTACTAATTCTGGTAAATTATAAGCTCATCGCTCATAAAGCATGATTTTCAAAATATGTAATTTTGGCCAAAAATCATGTGTTATAGCCTATAGTCCACAATTTTAGGTAAAAACTATTGTGTGCTAAAATCCTACATTATACCCACCTCACTTTTCATAGTTTGTGAAATGTAAATTGTAAAAAGAAAAACATAGAGTGTGGATTATAAAATAATTAAAGAATATAAATTTCACTCCCCGTTCTTTACAGGTTATAAGAAGTTTGATGCTCTGCACTTGAATATATACAGCCAAGCTTAGGGCCGGGAGTTGCATGTTAAAGATGTTTGGTTTCAACCCAAGTTAGAAAGCACTCTTCTTTATCACTGAACTAGCCTCTACACTATAGTACTCTAGCAAGGCAGAAAATATATAGGAATCACTAGATTGCTGGTTAGGGAAGCAACCTTTTTTTTTTTTTTTTTTTTTTTTTTTTTTTTGTGTGGCTCTCAATGGATTTAACCTGAAACCTACGGCTATACATGAGAACTCTAAAGTCTTTTTTCAGTTTCTCGCTCTAGGTTAAGCTCCGAAGGTCTCACACAAATTTTATATGCGACGTAATTCTGGCTAGTCAATGCTTTAGTTTCAGTCTGAAGGAAGCTAGGATAGGGCAGAATCAGTTTGAGACTGTGTCTCTATGCTACTTGTCTGGCAAGCCCTGGGAATGTTTGATTGAGGCTGAAAATAAGTAGATTTCGGTGTCCCTCTTCACTGCTGTATGACAAATTTACAAGTTCTAAAGGAATTGCTTGCTTCTAAAAATGGTGGCCTATGAGGATCTGAATCTAATTGTTGAGACCCCTTATTTTCCTGTTCTCCTTACTGATCAGCAATGACGGTTTCCTTTTGGAATCGACCTCAGTGTTGGTTTTTCAATCTGATTTATATCCTTATTGGTTTATTTCTTTTTTTTTTTTTAGATAAAAAAAGTTTAGGTAAGAGGGAGGCTTCCCTACACTACCAGGGCCAGGGCAAACCTACGACCTCAACCCAACAGGACTTATGAAACTGGCCAGTGTCTCAGCCCAGCCCATTGGTATGAAATTATGCAGGACATTTTTAAGATTGCCCACCAAATAAGAGATTGTCATGTGCTGAGGCTACTACTACTCCACAGCTCTGTAAGGTGGAATTTGATGAGAAATATATTTCCTAATTATGTACGTGAGGATTTAATGGGGAGTTGCATGTGCCTCCTCCTTTCTCTCCCAGCCTGCTTAATTGGGACCTGATCCGCCTTAATTCTATCTTATTAACTCTCTTTGTAGACAGAGCCAATCATTAATTCCCAACCGTGGGGCGAATGGAATCCTATACATAAATCAGTTAATAAAAGAATAGAAAAAGCTTTTATTGTGCCACTTAAGTTATATAGGAATTCTTGAACCCAAGAGTTAAGAATAACAAGTTCTTCATTACCTAGAATAGAATAACCACTTAGAATAACGAAACAGATTATATTTGTCGAGAAGTGTAAAATTGTATGGATACGATCCTCATTGTGCATCTTGATCAATTGGGTCGTTTCTTTGTAGATTTCGACGCGAAGCTTTTGTAAATGCGTTTCTGGGTATTCCTTTATCATTTCCTCCAAACGAAGGAGTTCCTCTAAGTCTATGAATTTTTTTAGAATACTCTTTTCTTGAATATCATTCAAAAAAATTTCGGATTGCCTAATATTCCACCAATTAGTAATCCAAGATTCCAGACTTTTTTTAAATGAGAGAGAGAGATCCACCAAGGCAAAAATACTATAAATGCAAGATATAGAAGGGAAATGAATACTTTCTTTTTTGCCATTTTTCGTCTGTGAATTTTTGAAGTTTTAATGAACTCATCCCATGCGTCGACTCTATATGATACTAATATTTCTATCAAGCATAAGTTATATCCCAAGTCATCGAGCCCATTAATCTATTGCGAGGTTTTTATTTGTGATGCAGTATAGCGGTTAGGTTAGTCCTTGAATCTAGAAAGAATACAGAAATAGAATAAGAAAGAGCTAGCCCATAATATTAGTTGGATTTCGAGACGAAAGAACTCCCGTTCTATTAAATAAAATATCAAATATAAAAAAAAATTATGGACACAAAAAATTTCGTTTTAGGGTTGCTTCGTATACGTTTACTTTGGCTCGAATAGGCGTTCAGAACAAACTTCCGTTAAGTTATGGTATAGAAAAAAAAGAGGGTTCTTGAGTTTTTTCCCTCTTGCAAAGTATTCGTTTTTCAGTTCCTTTTTTCAAAATACTTCAATTGGTACGCGCAAGAAATAGGCCAATTCAGCAGCTTTTTGCTCAATTTCTCATGGAGTCAAATTCTCATCAGTACGCGTCAAGGGAATGGCCCCCTGGCCTCTGATTTCCATATAAAGGATCCGACGAGCAAAAAGACCCTCTTTATTTTCTATTCTGATGGACTGAATATCTTTCATAAGGAATCGCAGAAATATGCGACGGTTTTTTCCAGGAAATCCCCAACGAAAAATACACACTATGCCCTCTTTTCATCTATCTTACATATTGTACTAATTAATTAAACTGTAAGGCCACGTTCTCAATATATATATATATATATATATATATAGAGAGAGAGAGAGAGAGAGAGAGAAATTAAAATAATTAACCACCAATGGATGCCTAGCTATCTGCATGCAGTAAGCTAAATATTACAGTTCGGGATTTCATTAAGTAGTCGCAACGAATTAGCTATGATCAGCACTTCTCTAAACACAAAAAGAATTAGCTATCAGCAGTTCAGCACTGCATGTGAAAGTTCAGATCATCAGATACAGAAGATAAATTGAAATATGTTGTGATCAATAAAGAGAAGTAGAAAGAGAAAAACAGGAGAGCGGAGGAGAAATGGCGCAGCTGTCTTCCAAATTGGCGGAAGAGATCGATGGATATATGGTCGTACAATTTATGTTGAGATTGCCTCCTATACTATAAGCTCACCATTTTTAAAGGATATTTTCATAACATGTTCTAATTGATGGAACACCGAAATTTCGAACTAATTATTTTTTTATGCAGTTTATTATTTTATAATTTTAAGAATCATTAAAAAATTTTACTCGTGATTTTTGAGTTTAATCAGTTCGAGAATTGTTTGAAAATGATCATTTGAGGGTAGAAAAATTTTGGTGACAAAATAAGAACGTGCAATTTTAGCTAAACCTGAACATGCAATTTTAGTCCACAGTTTTGGAAAGATTTATTATTATTATTATTATTATTATTATTATTATTATTATTATTATTATTATTATTATTTTGAGAAATTTATAGGTCTAGTTTCTACGGGATAGGTTGGAATTTATTTTATGGTAACACGGAGTATCAATACATTAGATGTATGGTAGAATTTTGTTGGAGTAATATTTTAACCGCATTCCTTTGAAATTGAAGTAACTAATTCTTGGCTTTCATGTAAAGTTGATTCAACATATCTTTGACCATGTTCACAAGTTGATTTAGCATCTATTTGACCATGTTTACAAGATTTTAGTAATCATGCCAGTACTATCATATATCATTTAACATCATTTTAGGGCAGACAACTTATTATTTATGAAGAGGATCATCATTTGGACAGAATATTTCAACGTAGGAATAAAAACACTAAGCAGCTGCTTGCATACTCATTCAAAAGGAATGGGATCACAGTTGGTAAACCTGTTACCACATTCTATGCTTAAATTCCTATCACAGTCGAATGGCGTGCACTCCAAATACGTCATTCAAAATCAGACGACAATGCACCAATATCCATTCAAGATTAGATGATGTTGGTTTGGAAATGTATTCAAAACCCTATTGCTCACACAGTCATGTTCACACTACTCTTCTCTTTGGCCACCTTGATAATCCTACCGCCATCTCCGATCAGTGCCTCCTCTCCATCTGTTTCTGCTCTCTTCGCTTTCGGCGATTCCACGGTGGATTCCGGCATGAACAACGACCTCCTGCCTTTCGTTCGGTGCGACCATCCCCCTTACGGCAGAGACCTGCCGGACCACGTCCCCACCGGAAGGTACTCCAATGGAAAGATTGCAACTGACTTTATGGCCTCAAACTTGGGACTCAAGGACCTCTTGCCTGCTTACCTCGACCCGAAACTGACCGACTATGATTTGCTCACCGGGGTCAGTTTCGCGTCGGGAACTTGCGGCCTAGATGATCTGACCTTGGAGTTGAGCCACGTCTATAGTATGGGGGATCAGTTGGAGTATTTTGATGAAGCCGTAGTGAGGATGAAGATAAGTGTTGGGGAAAAGAAGGGTAGAGAGATTGTGGAAAATGCACTGTTTGTGGTTAGTGTTGGGACGAATGACTTGATGCTGAACGTGTATGAGTTTCCACTAACCGAGAGGAAAACTCAGTTTACGTCTACAGACCAGTACTCTGATTTTCTGCTCCAGAGACTTGGGTCCTTTATTCAGGTAATGAATTTCGTCTCTTTTTGTACATATACATATCTTGATTAACAATTTAACATAATGCTTGATAATCTGCTTGATAATCTTTGCATTTACTACTAGGAGACCAAAAATGTATGTCAATATTAATTATTTAGTATTAAATCTAAGAGTGCATGACTATGAATTTCTTGATTATATATTTCAGTAGAAGATTAGACAATATTAATCCCTTGGTAGAGGTCTTCGATTCACGCAAAGCGCTAACTCTCCCCAAAAAGAAGAGGACCACTACACGTGGAAAGCCACCGCCCGTCTCTTCATTCTTTTTAGTAAATTTAAATGATTTTCAGTTTCAATATTTTAGATTAAACTTTTAATGGTTGGATTAAAGAAAACAATGAAAAGAGACCTATAACTTTTTTTTTTTTTGAATCAAACCCAAACCCAAAGGGCAGGTGGCAATATATTCATCTAAAGCCAGAATAGGCTGTTACATACCCTTCCGCTGCCATCTACAGATAGACAAGAAGGTAGTGGTAGTACCCACAGTGGTACATAGAAATAGACCTACCCATTAGACATTGAACGTAGATATAACGGATATCCTCCTTTGGTACTACTCTAAAGGCGCTAGAGAAAAACATAGAATGCGCACAAACGCTTATCTTCATAAAACAAGGAATTATTGTAATTAGACTAACTAAAAACATAAAGATGGGTCTAGGACAAAAACCCTGGCCCAAAATACTGCAGTCCAAGTAGCCCAAGAAGAAGGCCCACCCAAGGCCCAGCAGGTTGGGCTTGGCGCGGCTCCAGCCATCACCTCCAGACCACCAAACTTCTAGCGCAGCTCCTCCTCGGTGCCTTCTCCATCATGTCCCCACTACCCCGAGTCCGCCACAGTCTGCCACTACCAAACCCGACGAACCCCGCCGCAACACGAAAACCCGATGAGACCAGGCCGCCACAAGTTGCATCCCCACGAACCAGTCTCGATTTCATCGTCCCCGATCGATGCCACCACTGAATTCGAATTCGAATCATGCTGTCGATCCAAGCCTCTACCGACACAAGATCTGCCACCTCCCAGAGATTACCTGCCGGAAACACAAAAACCAAACTGCACCTGCCAAAAACTTGAGCAACCCAATCCAAGGCCTACATGAACAGCCCATTCATTCCCCGTGCGGCAGCAAAACCGCATGACATCGGCAAGGCCAAGGCCAGCCGAGTTGCCAGGGCCACCACCGGATGAGAGGTTAGCACTGGGGCGCCGCCGAGTTAGGGTTTTCTCTCAAAGGGAGAGAGAAGGCTTCGACCGTAATGGTTAATCTCAAGAAATAAAGAGACCTATAACTTATGGCGAGGTGATGATTTTTTATGGTTTATAAAAATTTGGCTCCATTGACACAAAATCACAAGAGACCAATATTGAAATTTGACTAAAACATGGGCAATGAGAAATGATTTTTCAACCCCTCTAGTGCATACCCCTAAAATTTGTTAATACATTAATTTCGCTTTTAGTTTCAATTCATCAGTCCTTGCTACCTTAGAATACAAGAAAGTCTAGTGTACAAATGTAATGTTAACTAGGGGACCTGGGAGATAAACAGATTTAGATTTTACAAACTAGCTACATATGAGACTAATAATTTGAAAACTAATAGTACGTAGCTTTTGTGCTTGGGGTGGTATATTCATGCAGGCTCTGTACAGTAGGGGAGCACGGCGGTTCATGGTGGCGGGTCTTCCACCGATCGGATGCCTTCCGCTTCAACAGACACTGAGCGGCATCATCAATCTGCGCCCTCAGCGCCTGTGCGTCACGCAGCAAAACATAGACTGTCAGACCTACAACTCCAAGCTCCAGGCCCTTCTCTCAAGTTTGCAAACCACATTACCACTCCCTAGTTCAAGGCTAGTCTATTTTGACATCTACAACCCCATCATGGACATGTACAACAACCCAGATAAATATGGTACTCGACACATATTATTTAAAAAGAAAAAAGCATTGTAGACTTGTAGTTAATAAAGTCTTATAATCTAGGTTTTATTTTTTTATTTATTATAAATATTTATATGTGTAGGGTTTGTGCATATACATGAAGGATGCTGTGGAACTGGGATGCTTGAGTTGGGGCCTCTGTGCACAGAGCTTTCGCGGACATGCCCCGACGCGTCGAAGTATCTTTTCTGGGATGCAGTTCATCCTACTGAAGCAGCATTTTTTGTTATTGCTGACTATGCTCATAAGACTGTCTTGCAGTACCTTAGTTAGATCGATCTTCATGTTTTTTCTCTATTTCTTTTGAAACTATGAAATACACCCAATGTATTTAAGTGCCAGGAATATACTTGTTTGATATATAATTCTTGCAAGTTTCGAAGCAGCTGGTGTATTTTTAGTGAGAGAAAAATGGAGTAAATAAACTTATGAGGCAGCTAGATGAGAACAGTGGCATACGTGATTAGGATCCACGTGATGAACTCAATTCCATAAGATTCATACTATCTTTTGAGTTAATCCTCATGATTTTATTCAGCGTATTCGAGATCTAAATTAAAATTTGAGACCCGAATTTTAAGTGAGGGTGTATTTGTTCGACTATGTTATCTGTTCATTTTATGTTTACTATACTGTTTTTATCTCCAAGGTTTTAAAATTTAAAGTGAAATTGACCGCACAAGTTTATGACGGAGTTGGTAAGAAGTCAAGTTTTTGTGATATGTATATTTCTCTATCTATTTTTATTACTAAGTGATTGCAATATGTTCACTTGGTGAGCGGCACAGACTAATTTTTTTATTTTTTATTTTTTTTTCTGAATTGGCCCGATGGGCAATAATATCATTCATCACAAGTCAGAATAGGCCGTTACATACCCTTCCGCTGCCATTTAAGGACATAGGCAGACAAGAGATAGTGGTAGTACCCACAGCGGTACATAGAAATAGACCTACTCATTGTACAATCAAATACGTAGAGGTAGCGGGGATCCTCCATTGGCACAGACTTACTTGTTGAGTGTTAATACTATTGTAATGAGTAGTCTTTGTATTATTCTGATAGTTGGTCGTATCATTATTACAATAATTTTTTTTATAAAAAAGGAAATGTTCTGTGATATATTAAATCTACTTATTTGAGCCGACTCTACTAACGCAAATAAGTTTTGCCACAAACAATTTTGCACAATTCTTTTCTTTGAAGCCGTTTGTTCATTTTTAATCTTAGAGGAGAAATGAGATGTGAACTTAGGCCCGATCCAAAATTATCAATGAGAATTGTATATAATTAATGTTTGTTGAGAAATTCTTACGTAAGACAAACATACCACGTGGCGGTGGGGTTGCCCAATCAAAACTCATAAAATTTTAAGTGTGTTCCGAAACTATCATTACTACTTATTACCCAAAACACTCATTTGCATGTGCACTTATTGGTCTGTCCTACCAGACACGTGGTACGTTTGTCATTCGTAAGAATATCTCGTGTTTGTATTAGTCACGAGAGGTGAGTGGCGAAGAATAGCACTAAGAAAAAGAAAATGATAGGATGCGGGGCAAACTGTCAAAAAATTTGTAAAGACATAAAAAATTAAATTTCTTAAAATTAGATCTTTATCTTCTTTTATTTCATTTACTATTTTAAAAAAAAATAAAACTATCAAATAATTTCAACCTTTTAAAAAAGTAGAAACCAGAGCCTTATCTTCTTTTACTTCACACATACACTCTCTTTCTCACTCTTCCCAGCCAGCTCTCCTTTCTCGGTCTGAAGCCTCCGGCGAAACGTCACCGGTGTCCGAATTCATCACAATGGTTCTCGTGTCTATCTTCTCCATCTTCGCTTATATATAGTTTTGCTTCTTCTCTGTTAGTGCTTGCTTAAATTGTTCACTAATCACTACCTGCATTTCACACTCATCGTCTTCCACAGACTAGTAGCTAGCACTGTTTAGGTTTAGTATTGAACCTTTTAATGGCCTCAGGATTCTGATGTGGTTGAATTGACTAGCTAAGAGCACTAGTTAGGGTTTTGAGGAGCAGAATTTACCTTTGAAAAAAATGAAATTACTCGTTACTATCTGATAGTTACTATTCTCCACAAGTTCAAGAAACTCAAGGTGGCTTTTCGCATTCTCTGTTCTAGATTATTGTGCTCCTTTTTAAGTTAATTGCATAATGAATTTGAATAATGCTCTGATCTTTGGGAGGAAAATTTTAGGTTAAGGAAATGGAAAGTGAATTTTGTTAATGTTTCTTCTGTATTTTGAGTTGATTTTGAACATGTGCGCAAGAACATACGCATCGCTGACCTTTAGATTTCTCGTGTTATCATGCCTTGTCAGGTGGATAAAGTCTCGGAGTTTAGTCAGGATCAAGAAGAAAGGTTTTTGTACTATGTATCTGGTATGTATTTCTTCACCTTAGAATTTGTTTCACTTAAAAGTTTATCCCATGTTCAGTTTTTGAAATGATCGAGTATTTTATCATGCTATTGATGTGAGAAAGGCTCACATTTGGTGCTTCTCTGTGACCCATTGGCTATTGCAGTTGCAGAGGAGTTGGCGAAAGAGTTGAGTTCTTCAAATGGGAAATTGAAATCACTTATCGATGACTTGAGAAATGAAGTGGATTCTATCAGGCATGTACTTCTAAGTATACAGATTCCAGCTAGTCAAGTTTTGTTGTAATTAAACTAAATAACATGCTCCTAAATCATATGTTACATTAATTGCAGGACTTTCAGGAATGAACATTCTACGGAATACCAGAAGCTTCTGATGGAAGAGGAGCAGATGGCAGAAGAATTGAAGCTGTGTCTGGAAATTGGAAAGGACAGGTTCCAATCACAAGCTTATGAACCAACTTTTGTTGGGTATGCAATTCTAAGTTCCAGTGAAATTTGAACAAGTCAAATTTTATTGTAGTCTAACAAGAGTCTTTTGATCCATATGTTGTATCAATTGCAGGTCAATCAAAGAAGTGCATTGTACCGACTTTCAGAGGTCGCAATCACAAGCTAATGCAACTCTTAAGTTTAATTCCAGTTAGTCAACTTTTAGCCTATACCACAGGCTCTTAAACTATCTTTACATTTATTGCAGGTCCTCCTTTGATGAAAAATGCATAGAGTCCATTAAGCTTCTGATGGATGAGAAGCAGAAGGCAGAGGAGTCTTTGAAAATTGAAAAGGAGATGACGCGATCCCAGGCTAATGAACTGGCTTCCCTTAGGCATGCAACTCTAAGTTCAATTCTAGTTAATCATCTTTTTCTGTAGCATATACAGCAGGCTCTTAAGCATATTCATATTCACATTGATTACAGATCTGCCTTAAATGAAAAGTGCACCGAGTGGCAGGAGCTTCTAAGGGAAGAGAAGGTGAAGGCAGAGAAGTTAATGCTACTTTTGGAAATTGAAAAGGAGAGAACACAGGCTGATGAACTGGCTTCTATTAGGCATGCAACTCTAAGTTCAGTTTCAGTATTGTCAACTTTTATTGCAGTGAGCAGAGCAGGCTCTTAAAACATCTTTTCTTTGTTTGCAGATCCATCTTTGATGAAAAATGCGTCGAGTACCAGAAGCTTCTAATGGATGAAAGGCAGAAGGTAGAGGATTCAATGCGACTATTGAAAATTCAAAAGGTGATAACGCAATCAGAAGCTAATCAACTGGCTTTCAGGCATGCAACTCTTAGCTCCACTGAAATTCCAATTGGTGTACTTTTTATGTATCTTAAACAGCATGCTATTAAACACTATGTTACCTTAATTGCAGATCTGCCACAGATGAATTTTTTAGGAAAGAAAACCAGGCTTGTAAGTCAGCATCTGTTAAATTGTAGATATGTCCAGTAATTGATATAGTCCATGTAAATGTATCTAGATCCTTGACCTTTTCGTCTATACTTGGCATCAGTTTATGGGAATTCTGTTCACATGAGTCTTAAGGAGTGTGGTCTTGGTGAACCAAGATCTTCATTCTGATATATAGGAACTAAAATACACACTTTATATAGGTTGTAGATTAATAAAGACGGAACTTCATATGTCATAAAGATTAGAAATGGAATCTTTATGCTCAAACTTGTTCTTGAAGTCTAGGATATTCAAAGGACCATCAGCCTGCCTTGCTAAGAAGTAAGAACTAGCTTTTGCAAGCGATTTATGAATGTGGATTATTAAATAGATTGTCTTAGAAATCATTATGCAGAAATTCAATGTGGATCAAAGGTGGTTTAATACTTGGGACCCAAAAGTAGTTCAAGGGTAGGGTAGCTAATGGCAGTAAAATAACAAAGTTGATGCTAAATGTTTTTAGCATTGAGGAGCATGTCCTTACCACTGTGGAACACTTAAGATCTTCTGTAGTTTACTTAACTCAAGCTTTGACATCCACCTTTCAATATCTTTTCTGTTTATAACTTGATGGTTGCAATTTATCGCAGCTAAAAAACTTTTGGAAGTTTTAGAGGCAGAATTGAAGGATGTGAAGAACAGAGAACTGTGTACTTGTGGTCAAGTCTCAGGAGCAACAAACAAACGCAAAAGAGAGAAGAACGAGAAAGAGGAGGAAGCTAACAATGAACAGTAGCAGAGGTGATTAGGTGGCATGTCGTGAACTATGTCCCAAGAGATTCAGAATTTTGGTTTGAGTGAACCTATATGATTTTATTTAGCGTATCTGAGAACTATGTTAAAATCTGAGACTCATACTCTGAGTGGGTGGTTTTAATCGATTATGTTATCTGAGGTGTTTAATACACAGTTTTCGGGGTTTTACAATGAAATTGACCACACTAGTGCATGATGTATTTAGTTTGTGTATTTGAGTCAACCGCACAAATTCAGTACAAAGTGTTGCTTTCTACTAGAGGGACAACTGCACAATCTTATTTGTGTTCATTTTAATTCTTGGATGAGAATGAGGTTCAACTTTGTCCCTTATTTAAGATTGTCGATGAGAATTAACAGTAAACAAATAACTATTGGTGAAAGATTTGCTAGTACATCTTGGTTTTTTTTGAAAACCTCTTTTACCATAAGCTCACCATTCGTAGGGCATAATTTTTAGACTTTGAAAAATGGTAAAAAAAAAAAATGTTTTCGAGATTTTTGAGTTCTGTAGGTTCGAAAATTATTTAAGAATCATTATTTGAGGGTGAGAAAATAAGAAAATGTAATTTTGGTCCAAAATCTTGTGCTATAATCCACAGTTTTGAGTAGGAATCATTGTCTTGAGATTTTTAGTTTTATTTATTTATTTTTAAGTTTTTATGAGGTTGGGGTATGAATTGTAGTTAGTTTATAATTTTAATTTTTTTAGTTTTCTTAAATAAATAATTTTGTATTTAATATTAAATGACTAATTAGAGCCTAAGTAACATGTTTGAAAAATTAGAACCTCAGAATAACACCACCGACTAATATGATGTCATGTACATGAATGATCATATATTAGGTGCATTGCAAAATTTTCTAATAATTAGCTTGTAGTTCGACAGCTTGAAGTTGCAGAATTAGAACATGTCTCTCAATTTTGAATGCTATTATAAGCTCGTCTTTAAACTTACGAAGTTAGGATTATTGATTGGATATTTGTCACCGGATGTGGGTGGCGTGGAGATGGAGTGAAAATAAGAAAAATCGGTATCGAATAAAAGGCAAGCTTATTGTGAATGAAAGGAGTTGGATGTACCAAATAGTTTGAACATCTTGAAGTTGAAAGCATTTTCTTTTCTTCTTTTATCTCATTAACTTTATTAAAAAGTTATTAAAGAATGTTACAAATATCAAATAAATTTAAGTCATGTTATCTTCTTTAAATTTCTATTTTCTTAGAAGAGAGAGAGGTGATAGGTGTTCAATTGTATCAGCGTTTTGACTCGCATCTCAAACTTCTACATTCTTTTTCCTCTTTTAGTGTCCTACTTTGTTTGCTAGTACTCACAAATCCATGTTCATCATCTTCCATAGATCACTATTAAGTAGCACTATTTAGGGTTTGGGATTTCACTTTGCAAAAATAAAAAGAACCTATAGGGAGCAATCCAATCTATTAATCATTAATCACGAGGTTAAAGTTTGAGAAATTCTTACAACAGGTAAACGTACCAAGTGGCGGTGGGGCAGCTCAATTAAAATTCAGGAAATTTTAAGTGTTTTGAAACTATCATTACTTATTAAAATGAAATACCCAAAACACCTTCTTGCATGTTCACTGATTGGGCAGCCCTACCAGCCATGTGGCAATTTGCCCTATGTAAGAATCTCTCAATTTTTTTTAGAGCTATTCACTAGTTTCAATAAGTTTCCGAGGAACGAGGTGAAAATATCAAATAATTCAAATATCTCTAATCGAGAAACTTTATTTTCTTTTGCCTCAATTATCAAATTTAAAAAATTATAACAAAAGCGAAAATATCAAATAAATTTGAGCCTCTTAAAACTAGACCCTTATCTTCTTTGTCTCAGACTCTCACTCCCTCTTTCTACCTTTTCCACTTCTCGGTCTGAAGCCCACCGGAAACGGAGAGAGGTCGGCGGTCTCCGATTGCATCACCGGTTAGCGTCTCTCACTTCTTCTGCATTTTCTTTCTTCTCTCTTAGTATGTTCACTTCCTGCAAATCCATGTTCGATCATCGTTTTCCATAGATTACAACTAAGTAGCACTGTTAGGGTTTGTGAATTTCATTTGTGGTTGATCTGAGAAGTGTAATTTACTCTTCACTATCTGATAGCTGTTACTATTTTTTTTGGTTCGCAGATGGAGGATTTCAATTTAGAATTGCTCCAAAAGTTCAGGAAATTCAAGGTTCACTATGCTCTTTGGAATTTTCTTATTAAATTTTTGTGCTCCTTTTTTACTCGATCGTACATGGAACTTGAATAATGCTCTGATCTTCAAAAGGAAAATTTGAAGTTGAGGAAATGCATAGTAAACTTTGCTTACTTTGGTTTCAGTATGTATTGCATATTTGCATCAGAGCTTCTTTTTTTTTTCCCGTTGTTTTTCGATTCATTAGTATCTTGTTATTATGCTATGACAGACAGAAAAATTCTCAGAGCAGGATCGAATTAGTGAAGATCAGGAAAATAAGTTTAAGAACTATATCTCTGGTATGTATTTTAGGATTTGCATTGCTGAGATTTTAGGCCGAGTTTAAATTTACGAGCAATGTGACAAGGGCTGATCAAATCTGAGGCTTCTCTTTGGCAGTGTCAGAAGAGCTCAGCCAGTACTTGCATTCCTCGATTTGGGAGTTGAAAACGCAAGTCAAGGACTTAAGAAAAGAACTGGTTTCTCTTAGGCATGCAATTCTGTATATGTTCTGGTGAATTTTGATTAGTCAAAACTGTGTTGTGGTGTGAGGAAGAGTCTCCTAAAAGATATGTTGCATTTGTTGCAGGGCCACGAAAGATGACCAATCTACGGAATACCAGAAGCACTTAATGGAAGAAGAGCAGAAGGTGGAGGTGTTAAAGCTGCGTTTGAAAATCGAAAAGGAGAGGAACAGATCACAGGCGAATGAAATGGCTTCTCTTAGGCATGAAACTCTAAGCTTTACTGAAATTCCAATTATTCAACATTTCATTGTAGCTTAGAAACAGTCTGTTGAAGCATATGTTACCTTAATTGCAGGGCTGCAAAGGATGAGGAAATCATGGAATACCGGAAGCTTTTGATGGAAGAGAAGCAGAAGAGTAAGTCAACACTGATCTGTTTGAGCATTTTTATGGCCATTAACTGTTATAGTCCATGTGAACGTAACTGGATCCTTCATTTCTTTGCATGTTCTCAGGAACTAATCTTGGTGAAACCTGGATGTTCATTCTGATAGGAACTAAAAATAAAATATTCTTATAGGTTGAAGAAATTTCAAAGATGGGTTTCTTTTATCTTTTGTCCGGAAGATTATTTACGAAAAATGGAATGTTTGTGCTCAAATTCTTGTTGAGAGTTCAGGATATCTGAGCTATCGCCAACCTGCTTTCTAAGAACTAGCCTCTCTGCATGCAATTTCTTCTTGTAATTTTAGAGTAAAGATAGTAAGTAGATTGTCTTAGGAATCTATATACAGAAATTATCACTTACGGTCAAAAATAGCTCAACGGATAGTGTTTGCAGTGGTCTAGTATAGTAAAATCACATTGAGTGAAGAAACATCTATTCATGCTAAATGTATTCAACAATGATGAGAATCTGCTTGCCATTGTGGAACATTTAAGATTCCTATAGTCTACTTAACTCAAGCTTCCACATCCATCTTTCAATACTCAATTTTACTTATTAATGGTTGTAACTTATGGCAGACAAAGAACTTTCTGATGAAGTAGAGAGACTTCAACAGCTGCAAGAGGAGCTAATTTCTAGCAGATTGAAGGATACAAAAGATGCACAACTGTGTATTACTACTGCTGGTGGTCATGTCTCACGAGAAACAACCAAACACACAAAGAGGACAGGGGGAAGAAAGATAAATAACCTTCGAGCTTGAAGGTATTGGTAGAGGTCATTAGGATGCACATCATGAACTAACTCCACAAGATTTCGATCTTCTGTTCGAGTCAACATTGTGCTTTTATTTTGCGAAGTTGAGACCTCTGGTAAAACTTGGAACTATTACTTAGGTTTGGTGTGTTTGATGATAACACTAGGCTGCCATGTGAGCATTCCAGCTCACTGATAGTTGCTTAGCTGTCAGCTTGTTATTTGCCATGTGTAGGCTGAGCTGTTATGACAACTGTTAGTTTGTTAAGCAAGTAGTTAAAGCTGGGTTTTCTGTAGCTATAAGTGCAAACCTCCTATGTAGTTCATCTTCACAACTCTATTAATCAGAATATCAGTAAGAATTTCTCTCTTTGTGATCATCTTCAACCTTGAGATCTAGATTGTGAATTGCTCGATTCTCTGTTCAGAACCCTTACAATTTTATCATTTGATACTCTTTTTCAATTGATTATGTTATGGGTATCTTCTGTGTTTTTCATTTCCAAGGTTTAAAACGGCGTATTTGACCACACAAATCCATGATTTTATGAACTTGTGTAACTCGGGCAATCCCACTAATTCAATATTTGTTCTCTGTATTGGAGTAAAACATTCACGGCAAATTATGTTTAGGGGTGAATTTTTTTCTTTCAAAATCTATTTTCGCCCGATATTGACTCTATAATGAGATTCTTAAAACTCATTAAGACATTAGAACACCCCCAATCGTCACTCTATAATCATATGCTCCGAGTCATTACGACATAAACACTGTACTAATATAAGACTGGAGTTTAACATAAAACAGGTTAAATTCTAATCTTGTGCCAAACCTATCTTCGGTACATTATGAAAACACTCATCTAAGACAATTGAAATATGTCTCAACCATCAAAACTCAATAGCTATATCCGCATACGAATACACAAGTACATTAACCATTCTACATAATTACGTATGGCTAACTCTAGTCTACAAATAGGATTTAAAGCGAATCTATATATTATTCTTTTCAAACTCTTTCTAAACGATTGATGGATCATGTGATTACATAAAATGACATTTTGATGAGGAACATCGTTTCAGAGATAACATATAAAAGTTAATTATTTGAGATGTTCAAGAAATATAGTAATTAAGGGGGTTGAAGTGATCGATTTTCTATTTTATTGGCCTATATGCTAAGGCAAACAAGAATATCACCAAGATATATAATTAAGGAGCCTAAAACGCTTAGAACAATGCAGTCTGCATATTTGGTAATGCTAAAACATATTCGTCTCTTTGTACCTCGATATTCACCATTGATTAATTTGATTCTTGCTAGCTATATATATCATATATAGATACAAGATATTAATACATATACAACAAAAGGAAATTAATTAACTAATTAACACATCCAAGTAGTGGTGATGATTACCTTTATATGCTGTAGAATATGACAATGGTCAAGTTGAATAGCTAGCATTTTGGTCTGATTGAATCGACAAGTACCTCAAGATCTCACTTAGAATATATATCATTTTGTCTCTTAATATTCATAGAGTGAGGTCCAGAGTACTTGCCTTTCTCCCATGCTCCCTATCATGACCACCATTACCTTCTAGCTTCTTCATCAAGCCGAGCTTCGAGGACGCTGAAGCTGGAGAAAGAGAAAGAGACAGACCAAATCCCAGTACCTTTTCTTCTGTTGCTGGAACTTTCAGTGATAAGTTCAAATCCAAATTAGAAGTATTATCTGAAGAATCCGGAGCCTTTCTTTTCAGTGTGTTTCGAGTGGCGATACTGTTGTCCAACCAACTGTGATCTTGCCATGACTGCCTGTTGAAGGGTCGGAACTCGTTGTGGACTCGAGTACTAATTTGATGCCTTGATCTCCAAGTGGATGGAATATGAGTTGTATGTGATTGAATATTGTTCGGTGTAGTAGCAGTAGTAGTAGTTGTACTAGTACTAGTGTTGTTGCTTCCAAATATTCTCTCAGCAACTGAACCATAAAGTCCTGTAACTCTTGTTTTATGATGATCAAATAGTTGAGTCTTGCCTGTATTACTGTAAGGGCTATAAATCTGGTGGTGGTGGTCGTCATGGCGGCCACGCCAAGAGGCATCAGCACCATATCTTGATAATGAAGGAAAACAAGTACTTCATTACTGGTTATTGTGATTCTTCTTTCAAGAAAAATGAAAAATGGTAGAACTTCTCAAAGGGTGTACTATATTTGTAGTCATTTATCAGCGTGTTACCTTAATCCTGAAGAAGGCCATTGGTGGTTGAAACTTTGTAGCACGGAGAGTTGAGTAAGGTTGTATATATGATTATCTCCACCTTCAATGTAGAAGCCTTGCTCTGAGAGAACTGTGTCATAGAATTCAAGACAGAAAGATCTCACAAAATTAGATGAATACTGTACACGATTAAAATCAGGTAAACCCTAACTTTTATCACAGATGAATTGGGACTTTGCATACCTTGATTTGGGTCTTCCATCTTCTTGCTCCTATACATCTAATAAAATTAATCAAAGCCAAAATTAGAACATAAATCAGAATCATGCATAGAGGAGGATTAATTACATAGGAATATATGAATTAAATCTATTCATATATTTAGTTTATTACTTGAAGATGGCTCTTGACATGAGCTATGCTGAGACCCTTGACATTCATCGATTGAAGAACTAATTTTGGTGTTGCTCCTGCACCATTAATCAGATCGATCAATAATCATATATAGTTAATTAGTATTATTTCTTAATTAGCAAATTAGTGCTAGTTAGCTAGCTATGGGATTCATAGTTAACCACATATAAACTTACTCTCTTGCCCTCCTAATCTTTCAACCGCATGAATAAAGCAAAGATGGAGATCAGGAGTCCATCGAAGCCTTGAAGTCTTGGAACGCACATACTGTCGTACAGATCCACCTGAAGCACCGTTCGACTTTTCGTTCTCTTCGATGGTGCTGCTACTGGAGCTAACACCATTCTTGCTGCTGGGCTGCTGCTGGCTATCCTTATCCACCACCTCCTCATCCTCCTCCTCATCGTCACCACGTTCCTTCTTGCTCTGGCTAGAAGATGATAAACTTGCTTTAGAAGCTTGACTGGTACCTTCACTTGATATCTTCATCGATCTCTTTATGTTTTGCTTGATCTTAGTGGCATCTTAGTATTGATGGACAGCAATTACATATAGGATCTTGCGATGAACATCTGTAATTCTCTTCATGATGATGTATATCCTGATCTTATCTGAGCCAGAGAAGATGTATGGAAAAATCCATTCAAGCAATTCAGGTCACTTGCAGGAATTGATGAGAATTTGGAAATGGAAATCCTGTCCTAGCCTTTATTTAAGTATTCAACATCCCTGTCTCTCTCCTCTCTATGTTATTCTATATATAAGATTTGTATATATAATGCAAATTTTGTGCATATATGCCTTCATATATATATGCACACACACACAGGTACATCTGTGAGGTCTGACAGAGTCGGACCTGACATGAGGGCTCTGTGAGTCGGTCGTTTCAGGCCCAGTGTTTCCGTCAAGGCCTAATTTTTTTTTTTTTTTTTGTGGGGGTATATAAAAAAAATATTAAGTAAATAAAATGTAAGTCTTTTACTAAACAATGAGATTGGTTTAGTTGGCAAGTTGCAATAATTTCTTTTATGTTACTCCTAGCCTAGGTTCGATTGTTCGAATATCCTTTCTGTTGTGTATTTATTTTTCTTTTCAATTTTTTTTGTAAATATTTTTTTTTCTTTTCTATAAAAAAGGTAGGCCCATTTTTTATTTTTCGCTTCAAGCATCAAAATCTCAAGTCCGGGCCTGACATCCCCTGGTTCGAATCTCATTTCTGTTATGTATTTATTTTTCTTTTCAATTTTATTTTATAAATATTTTTTTAGCTATTTTTTTTATTTTCTATAAAAAATGTAGGCTCATTTTTATTTTTCGCCTCAAGCCTTAAAATCTCAAGTCCAGGCTTGGGTCTGAATATGCGTACATCAAAATTAATTAGCAAAATTACGATCTACTTAGATGGTGGAGTATCTAAGATAAAATACACCCAATGAAAAAATTATAAATACGGGAGTTAGGGTCGACATACCCTAAGTACGTATAAGCCAAACTAAACAGTCACTATATTATACATTTTGACACACAAATAACAATTAGTTTAGCAAACCCTATTCTCTTAGTTCACCTTAGAATTTTGGTCGATCCTAGTTAATTGGAGTTTATTTCTACTATGATCGATAAATGTAAACATTAAAATGATCATGTACAATCCTGATATTATTACTCTTCGTAGTATATATAAACCAAGTATTATATGAATATATGCTAGTTAGCCAGGCTTAAACTAATCCAATGACCTTCCCCCATGTACTTTATTTGTGATCTCTATGCCACCATTACCATATATATCTAGCTAAAACGTGGACAGGGTATGCAGTCAACTTTGTGAAGTAGCCCTAGCCTGTACTAAAACAAGAATACTGTGTGCTGTTTGTACGTGGCTTTATTAGAAAAAGATGTTAGCTCTTTTGCATGCTCGTGAGTACTTGTGAGTTGTTTAGAGTTTAGGACCTCGTAACTTTGTTTATGTTTTAGTTTGGCTCAATACAAAACCCTGGTGGCCTGTCTTCGCTACCCGATCATCAGTAGTTGTTCCAAGATTTAGAAAAATGATGTGCATACTACCATTTTGCCTAGCTAGCAGCCTAGAATCATGGATTTGTCCATACAGAAGAACTAGTTATCACGGATCGATTTGTCCTTACTGAAGAACTGGTTCCATTTTGAAGTCAACTATATATCACCTTTTGGATCCAATCTTTTGCCTTCTAGCATTGGAGACGAAACTAAAACCACTGCTGGTATTACAACTTATATCGATCGCAGTTATAAACTTATAATTAATCAAACAAACCCATCATGGATTCATGACAACAATAGTTATTATTCTTTTCTTGAAGAAGGCTGAAACCTTCTATATCGAGAGGCCTTCATAATGATCGTTACGAACTTACGATTAATAATATAAACCATGCATGGTTTAAGGCCTCAAACATAATCATCATTCTGAAACCAAAAATAATATTCTGCACTCGTGCATCCCTCAGCTCATAAATGCATTCATTAATTTGTTACAACAACTATATACAATCTGGGCTGGCCTGCATATAAATCATATGAAGAACTCCATAAATGTAACCACTAAAGACCAAAGTTCTTCACTTGATCACAAGCAACTTGAGAGTCAGAGGAGAACCACAGCTAGCCGTCGAAGAAATGCTAAAGTTCATCATTACCTTTTTCTTTTTCTTTCCTATTAATAAACCTTCAAACATGGCTGGCGGGCTATGGTTTTGCCTGTGAAAGCTATTAAAAATTTAAAATAGAGGGAGACAGGTTTGGTCTGAAAGATTCTTCATGCATGGAGCATCCAAGTCAACCCCCAAGTCCCAACAGTACCTTTGTTTTTCCTAATTTCTTAAATTATTCTCTACTCTGTTTTTGATCGTAAACTGTAATTTTCGTTTCTTAATTTTTCTTACTTTGCATGAGTACTCGTGATCCTATTTATGCGGATCTATTTGCTTGGAGATTAGGATGTCTGTCCTTTTCTCATCTACCCTAATTGAATAATCCATCCTTCAACTTCATTCATCATCATCAAGTATTTATATATTCATATATGATAAATATGCAAACGCCATGCATGCATGTTGGAATCAACCTCTCATCTTCATTGTTATTGCTTAGTTTCTTTATTCTGTTGACCATTGATGATATGATTCTAGTCTTAAGTTGACGAAGTGGTACGAGTTAGCTCAGTGGTTAGAGCACCTAATACCTAATGACAGAGTCATGAGTTCGAGTCACTATGGGGGTAGGAGTGAAATCATTTGATCCTATTTTAAAGAAAAGAAAAAAAAAAGTCGATGCTTTCAAATTTCGAAAGAAAACAAGAAAAAGAAATCAAGGAAGACTCACAAGACCATTATACAATTCACAATAGCCCTCTCCATTTCATTTTTTATGCACCCTAGAATTTTCGTAATATGCTAATCTAGAGCGTTAGCAACACTTTTCTTTTACCTTATTCCATTAACCGTTTCTTTTATCTTTTTCATGATTCGAAACCGTTCATCTCAAGATCAATTTTAAAGATCGTTTCTTTACAAATTTAACAAAAGCGAAAATCGAAGTCTCATTTAACTGCTACCAGAGAAGGAAAAGAAATGGAATGATCATGAGTGCAATGCTAGCTATGAGTCAAAATCAACATGGTCGATCAGTACAAATTCTTTAATTAGGGGATGTTTTTTTTTTAATTTTATTATTATTATTATTATTATTATTATATATATATATATATATATATATAGAGGTCTGATCAGGAGCGGACGTCCGCACTTTCGCTGAAGTGCGGACGTCGATGCAGCAGGCGGCTTCCAGGCGGCGCCGGGCTGGCCAGAGGCGTCCCAGACCTCTTCTAGGCGGCGTTCGAGGTCGAAGGAGGTCGGGCTTGCCGGTTTCTGGGCAGTTGCAGGTTCTGTGCAGCACCACAGAACCGTCGCCGGCGACTCCACCAGGCCGCAGACCCCTCTGCACGACCCCCAGCGTCCCTCCGGCAAGCCGCGCCACGCCGTCGCCGCTCGATCGAGGCTGGAGGAGAGACGTCTGCACTTTTTCTGAGTTGCGGACGTCCGGTCTCGAACGACTCCGTGTATATATATATATATATATATATATATATATATATATATATATATATATATATATATATATATATATATATCAATAGAAGTACTTCATTAAGAATAAAACGATCACAATGGATTATGGGACATTGAATATCCCACACTAGACTTCAGTCACTTCACACTGAAAGTCCATACTGACACACTAATGGAACCAAGAAGGCCCCGACTCTAAGCAAAGTGACTGCTTAGGGGATGTCAGGCCCGGACTTGAGATTTTAAGGGTTGAGGCGAAAAATGAGCCTACATTTTTTATAGAAAAGGAAAAAAATAGCTAAAAAAATATTTACAAAAAAAAAATTGAAAAGAAAAATAAATACTTGTGATTCAAACCAAGGGATGACAGGATGTTGATTTAATTATGAGTTTTTCTATTGGAACCTCTAAATTTACTCACTGGACCTCTATGCTTTTTACACATTCTATCAAATTTTTAAATACTAAATTTACTCACTGGACCTCTATGCTTTTTACACCTCCTATCAAATTTTTAAATACTAAATTTACTTACTAAACCTCACTGAATTTCCTCAAATAACTTCACTCATATAACTTGCAAACAAACTATTATCTTTAAAACAAAAAAATTAGTTAATTTAATGAATTAATTACCCTATAAATCTTAATTACATATCCATTCCTTAATCAGACAACATCAATTTTTTTTAATAAAAAAAATTAAACACAAGGTATTGAGTTTTAAAAATTAATTTCTAATCAACAAGAAAATAACATGAACTTATTTTGTGGTTTTTTTGTAACTTTTTTTTTCTTCTGTTTTAGCTCTGCAAAAAAAAAATGAAGATTAATAATTTTTTCTTAATGTTTATTTTATGTACCTCATGATTAATTATTTAAATATTTGTTTAGTTTTTTTTAATTGCTAGCTCTCTTTTTTTTGTTGCAAATATAATGGATAGACTTAGATTTAGGTCATAATATGATTTGTTTGTTTTTCCTCACCAATACGCGTTCAACATGTATATCATACATTTTTATGTCACATAATCATAGTTTTAATTCTTATTAAATATATATGAATGTTTAATGAGTATGTAGTGAAATTAGAAAATTAAAATAGATAAGAAAAATAATAAATAATGCAATATAATATTATTTAATTGGAAAGTCTATAGAAAATCAATTTAATATTTTTTGGGTATAATTATTGTCCTTAATAGTCATTTTATAGTAGGTTATATATGTAATTTAATAATTCATAATAGAGTGAGGTCAAGTGAGCATATTTGGAGGTCCCAATAACAACACTCTTTAACTATCTATCAAATTTGGTGTCACGTAGTACTATAATATATAACTAGGAATAATTTCTTAATCTATCAACCCAAATAATTTCTTAATCTATCAACCCAAATAATTTCTTAATCTCAAGGCATGTTTAGTCACTTTTAAGGCAATTTTTGAGGGCAGCGAAAGCGATGTTTTACCAATAACATATTATCCTTTGACATGAACTATCATGAACAATCACCACAAATTAAGCATGATAAATAACTAAACAATGCATTTAAAATTCGACAGGTTAACCGTAACTGTCATATTTCGATAGTTAAAAATTTGGCTCCCCGGATTGCAGCCATATTAATTTTTGAGCATGCAAATAAGTCGAGCATAAGCTCCAAATTCACATATCATAGAATACAGTGATACACTACTACGGTGTACTCGTGGAGCCATAGGACTCTGATGAAGTGAAACCAAACATATTTCTGATGTGCCTTTCATACTTCTAAAGTTCTAAAGTGATTCATGACGTCCTTTATCATTTGATCTAGTATTATAAGTGTTTACTTTATCGTAGATGCAATTTTTTAAATGTGTAACACAAGCTTATAAAACAAAAAAGTTGCAACTCCATTTTTGCCCACGACTATTTTGTTGCAAAAGTGTTCACTAAACCCAAAATCACAATTAAACCAAAATGAAAAGACAAAACATAGGTCCCATCATTCTAAAATGACTGTTTCAACAAAACCAGAGAAAGAGACCTTCAAATCAGGTAATAATCTCCATATGAAAATTCCTAGTTGCTCCAAGTTAGACCACTTGAAATGGGTCACTATCAAAGTATCAATATGAGACTTAAAATGGCAACCTATTATCAGAATCGCACTAAAAGCATTAAATCCGAAAACAAATGCAAAAGGCAACAGAAGACTTTGATGGTAAAGACAGTGAGTGATATGTATAAAGCATGATGGTCTTCCAGAACCTTTTGACACACTTTACCAAAAGCAGCCATATGTATTCCAGCACTTGAATCTCATGTTATTTTCCTCTATGGGGATCAGAAACTCACAAAGCATCAGGCTTTCCTGAAATTTTAGTCAAAGGTTGAAATTACAAGAAAATGTAGCAATGTCTAAGCTAAGATTATAACCAATAGTGGAGTTGTCCATCCCGTAAGAAAAAAACTCAAAGCACCAGAAAATCGAAATGGCATGTTTCCGGGGTCACCTCAAATTCACCGAACATCACACATCAGAAGGAAAAACAATTCCTATAATGATGGAGCTGAGATGCTAAACCGAAAGCCAGTCTTTCCGCCATCATGCTCAAATTGCTTCAGGATATAGTAGTAGTTGCACTGCCAAAAAACAGAACTCATCAAACTTGAAGACCAAACTAGGCAGCCAACTAAGCAGCCAAAAAAAAAAATTTAAATAAAGAGAAATACAAAACCCGCATGCATACCATTATAAGATGATTAAGATCCAGTTAATAGCAAAACACTTTCAAGCCAATACCGCTATTTCATTAGATTATACTGTTTTACCAGATCCGATACCACGGCTGATCAAACAATTTTCAATTGTGCAAAATCAAAGTTCCAAATGGTGATTTTGGGTGAATATAGAACAATAAAATCATTAATGGGTTCTGAATACCTAGCACCTGTCCACTGATTTTCCTTTTAATTATACAATCCACCTCAGAATATCAATCTTTAGCACTTTACTTTATTTAAAAAAATAGTAAAAACAATATAGGTAACTAACCTCAAGGCGAAATAATTTTGTGGGGATGACAATCCCAGCTCCAACTGAACTTCGAAATGACTCAAAGAACCTCTGCAAGGAAAATTTTCGGAACTCGTTCTCCGACAGTTTTGCTACATTCCCCGCACCCGCAAAAACATGTCCATGAACACCGCGTTCTCTTAACCAGCGCAATGGAAGGTCAAATGAAATGTCTGCAAATGCAGAAAGAGCAAGATCTCCTCCAACAAAATCCCTTCCAGAGGATTCTGAATTCTCATCATTAGAATTATCTCTGACATGCCTTCTTGGTTCAGTAGGGCCTAGTGCTCTTGTTTTAAATCCCCACACTGTTGCAGGGCCCCCAGGAGTGCAAACAGGAGAGAAATCACCACCTAAGAAGAACCGCTCTGGAAGAGATGAGGGCTTGTTCAAAAACCCATTCCCCCAAGGAAAGACCACTCCCCCAGAGACCCCAAAGTTGAGTGCAGCATGATAAAATCCAAATGGGACAGCATAACGAAGATCAAGCTCCTGTTGCAAATAATAGGAGAAGGTAGTTAATAAGCATAGCGAATAAGTAGGAATAATGTGGACACAACCAGGATGATAGTAGAATCTGAAACTAAACCAATGGTCATACTTTTTTTTTTTTTTCATGTTTATATAACTAGACCATAAGGATTCCATGAACAAGAATATAAACAACTGATCAAGTTGCAAACTACGTTAAAGCTGATAGATAGATGCACTAATCAACAGAAAACAAAAGAAAAGGGTGTACTAGCCTGGCGCAAAAACCGGACACTCCGACTATCAGGGGAAAGGCCACCAACATGACTAGAAGAAACAAAAGAATAGCCTCGAGTTGGCCTCAAATATGAATTTCTCCTATCAAGTGTAAATGTGTACTTTATGGATGAAAGTAAGCCATGGCCAAGCTGCCTTCTAATTGACTTGGAGGCCATTTGTGATGGATCTGTAAGTGTACGCCAACCAAGGTTGTATACAACATCATGATGCCTGGTTGAAAATAAGCTAAGCGAGAGCCCAGCCATTCGCTCTTTATAAGAGGATAACTCCAGCCAATCTTGGGAAAGAAGGAATACACGTGCTGTCACAGGAGTTACAAATCCTTTGAACCGGGGTAAAAGCACACCAGCACTTATTTCCGATGTTTGGCTGGGACCATATGCCAAAGAACCATCCCACATATCCCCATATCCAAACAAATTTTTAAACTTGAGTGAACCCTCAGCTGTCCAAGATCTAGCCTACAAAAACAGTACAAACTTTATAAGTCATATGAGATTGCATGTTTATGTACCTGCTCAAAGATTAAAAATAAAAGAGCACACATATTGTGCAGGACTGCATGAGTAGCTCTTATAGGCACATTAATAGTTATTTTCCTATTTTACAGCCCTTTACCCTGCTCGACAGCTGACTTATCTCTTATTCTCTGATGCATGATTCAACACAACTCAATGAAACAACTACCAATAGACTCCAGAGTTTGCACCACTACAATTCAAGCATGTTGAGGCAGAGTGCTATAAAGAAAAGGAGGAAACGACTCCCAGGTTGGAAATAAGCAGCATGGCTAAGCTTAACAAGACCTAGTTATGCTAATGAAGTCATGTACTCCATTTTCAACCATGAGTTTATCCGCACAAGTGAAATATATAGGACTTCATGTACTCCGATCTAAAGATAGTACATACGACACTACTTTTATATTACGAACTTAACAGAGACTTCAGAGAGGCTATATATAGACATTATTCTGTAAACCAGTATACTTCTCCGATAACGATTTCCTGAACTAAATTTGGCACCTACAGAGTGGATATAAGTGTATACATACACATGATTCATATTTCGACTCTCATAAAACACAGATTAAATGCTATTTACAATCCTAAAGCAAACTCGTCCCGATTAAACACTCATTATAACAGAATATTTACATAGATACTTGTAATTTCTCATCTGAAATACAACTCCTAATCTCATCAATTTCAGCACAGCAAAACCAGTACATATATAGAGAGAGAGCAACAGAGACCATACCGCCGGCTTAGTGTAACAGCCGAGTTCACCAGTAATCACACTCTCAGTCTCGACGACGTCGACGAGGACGTTGGCGGTTCGCGGCAGCTCCGGCGGGCCGGAATCGAGCGTGATCCGAACAGAATCGAAGATATCGAGCTCTTTAAGCTTGGCACTGGCCTTAGCCGAGGCCTCGAGAAGCTCCTGCATAGTCGTGGCCTTCCTAATCCCCTCGAGCTCGGCCTCGATCAGATACTCCTTGGTCTTGGTGTTCCCTCTGATCACAACATCGTGCACCCTCAGATCGACTTTCTCCGTCTCCATCCGACGGAACAGGCCCTCCATCTTGGCCTTCGACGAACGCAGTGACTCCTCCGAGGACGGCTTTCGCTGCAGCGGCGGCGGCTCGTCGTCGTCGTCGTCGTCTTCTTCTTCTTCTTCTTCTTCGAATTCGTCGTCATCGGGTTCCTCCGGGTCGGCGTCGTGGAGTCCGTTTTGGTTGAGATTGGAGGGGGGTTGTTGTTCGGGGTCGACTTTAGGGTTTAGGTTTTCCGAGTCCGCCATGGGAGGGAATGCGATAGGGAGGAGAGAGAGGGTTTGCGGTTTTGATTGGGAGAGGGGTTAGGCCGCAGCGGCAGTTTTTTACTTTTGACTGTGAACACTAGACTCACACTCTGCTTTGTGTGACTCCCACGCACGACCCCTTCTCTTGGGCTTGGAACGTTGAAGCCTTGATTCTTTGATCGAATTTCAAGTACTTGAACCACTTGTATTTCTACTGTAATTTTTATTTACCCTTTATCTTTTTTTTTTTTTTAGGGGGAACGAGAAGTGGATAACACACTTCATTTATTTTAGCTGACAATATAAGGGGTGGACTTTTTGGAACCGAAAACCGACAAACTATAGTATATTCATATTTATAGTCTTGTTGGTATTTTGATGTATATTTTCGGTTTACATTAAATTTGTAGATAATGATGTTGTTTGGATAATTACTGTATGTATGATTACAATTGAAAAAATATAAATTTTCATTAGAAATAAGGATTAAATCAACAATGTTAACAAAGTTAAAATTAACCGATCAAACCAAACATAACTGATGTAGTTGGTTAATCGAATTTGCGGTGTCATTTCAGTTAGTAATAAAAAACCGAACTGATGGAACTGACTCCACCCCTAGACAATATTAGAATGGAACCTGTCATGGTGTGGCCCATGTAAGATAAGCTCCTCACACGTCATATTGTGCTGTTTTGGGGGAGGGGGCTGTTTTGGGGGATGTCAATCCCGATTCGGTAATAGGTTGGATCGGGTAGTTTGGGCGGCTGTCGACCAGATCGGAGATCTTCTCCAGTTTGGATCTCGATCTGAGTTGGCGTCTTGTCCCACGGGTTGGTGTTTTGCTTCTTGCGGAGTGACCGTGGGTCTGTGGTGGTTCATCGACGGTGGTCGGTTCTTGATCGGGGGCCGGAAGGATCAGCGGCAAAGGTTGGAGAAACGGGATGGGAGATCCGGAGAGCGGCTGAGGTTGTAGTGGGTTGGGGCTGAAGTTTGGGTTGGGGGTGAGCTGCTTCTAGATCTAGGCTTGGCTTGGTTTCTGGATTCGGGTTTGCTCTGTTCCAGCTTTGGTCTAAGCCTGGTGGGTGTTATTTGTTTTTTTCTTCAGTTTTTTCTCCCAGTTTTTAGTTTAGTTTTCTGTTGTTGGCTGTGGGTGACCCGTTTTGGGTCTTGCTGTGCTTCAATGCTTTCAAACACCAACGCCTATTGTGATGTTGATCCTCAAAACAGTTTCTATCACGTGTATTCACTAGTCGACGAGGAAAAGTTGATTGGTGCTCATTTTTCCTTCTTGGGTCTGAGCCACGACTCAGTTGGTATGCCGGCGTTGGCTCGAACCATGTTGTGGCCCGTTTGCTGGATTTTGGTCATTTGTAGCCTTACTAGTGTTTTGGAGTGTTTAGCTCCATTTTTTTTTTCTTAGAATTTGGAAGGTATGTTCAGATCAAATGATCGAACTTGAGTTAGAAGTAGGTCTTTTGGCTGTTGTACTACATTGCATCCCTGCTTGTAACTTTCCTTCTGTTTGAATGAAGTTTGGATGATGATTAGATTAAAAAAAAAAATTAAAATCTAGTGGGCTCTCAAGCCCAAGTTCATCACCGAAAGTCCAAAACCTAAACTAGAGCACAAGAAAAAACCGTGATCGCCATAAACATCAATATGAATTCAGCTTCATAGCCTTCACTATTGGAGTCGCCACCAGCATCTCTACCATCATTGGCTCTCATGAAGCCAACTATGCCGCCACTCACGGATCTAGAACCACCACGAAGCTTCGAACCAAAGCCTAATAAGTCAAAAGGTTCTGAAATGCCTAATTATACTTCTTAAATTTGACAAAGTGCTTCTCAAAACCATTTTCAAGTGCTTTCTATAACTATCCAAGATATATTTTTTCTATTTATTTATTTTTAATACTTATATAATCTTTTTTCTATTAATTCAAAAACGCTTATGGTTCTTCCAAAAACAATTTCAAACAGGCCCAAGTGCCATGCAAAGGTGGGTAGGGAAGACCCGAGCCCACCTTGTCACCACACTCTGTGAAAGGCTCCTTTGATTTAAATTCAAATCAAGTCGAGTCCCAAATAAAACCTCCCTCCACCTCTCCACCACCGCAATGGCCAGCAACGATCTCTTCACGTCCTTAATCTCCGACATCAAATCATACTCCGGCAAAGACCCTCTTCTCCCTTGGCTAAGGTATTAACTCCCATCTCTTCTTCCCGATCATTTCCAAACTAGTCTTCTCTAACATTTTGCTCTACAATGTGCCTGCAGAGGGATTCGAAGACTTCAAGACTCACTTCCGCAGAAGATTCTAGAGGACAAGCTGCCCCGCTTCTTGCAGAAATGCGCGCAGAGCTTCCAGTCCGACGAGCGCTACCGGAACGACCCGCGGTACCTCCGAGTCTGGTTGAAGCTGGTAACTAATCAACCCTGTTTCTGGGTCCTCTAGATTCTACTTCATTTGTTTGCTACTGTTTGGTAACCGAGAAATTTGAAGGGTAAATAGAAGCATTGATTAGTTGATTGTAATTGGGTGTGGTGTGAGAAATTTGATTTGGGGTTTGCTGTTTTGTGTGGAGTAGATGGATTTTGTGGAGGATCCAAGAGAGCTTTTGAGGACGATGGAGGCGGATCGGATTGGGACGAAGCACCCTCTTTTCTACCAGGCATATGCTCTTTACTTTGAGAAGAACAAGAAATTTGAGGAGGCTGAGAAGATGTACCATTTGGGGGTGCAGAAGTAAGTGTTTGAGCATTTTTCGTAGTTTTGTTGTGAATTGTGATTGTATGAATGTGACATAAAACCATACTGGAATACTGGATTCAGTTCTAGTTCAGTCCTTGATAATTTGATCTGTTGCTTGGTCAGTCTGTTACTGTAATCTATAGTTTATGTTACAAATCGGCATTTGTAGCAACTTGAATGTACCAAAGACTAGTGGGTTCTTGAGCTAGAGGCTGATATCAATGAATAGAATGTGTCGTAAATACCCAGTTTATCGAACTAGGATCACTTTTTGTATAAACAAGCTGTTTTTGTTTTGTTGCTAATGGTTAGTTTGAATGGTATGTACATTTTGGAAACTTTGAACGGCTGCTAACTCATCGTAACTATTATTGAACAGCCATGCAGATCCCATTGAAGAACTAGAGAAAGCATATGAGCAGTTCCTGCAGCGCATGGAGAGACACAGGAAACGGAAAGACCAGGTAGTTTTCCATTTCTGTGTTTTTGGTGTGTAGGGGTTGTAGTGTCTATTGGTACAACTCCTGTAAACCTCAAAACATGTTCTAAATTGGCAGGAAAAGAGAACCACAAAAAGAGTAACAGATCGGAGTGGAGTCTCTCGTATTAATAGAGAAAGGAAAAATGAAAAGGAATGCAGGATCGGCGATAGGCCTACAGAAGGCCGGCATGATGGACCTAGAAGTAAGCATCAAGTGACTGCTGGAGGAGGGTCAGATGAACGGATGATGCCTTGCAGCGATGATACAGTCGTGGGGAAGTTTGTAGACACTGCCATTGTCGGAAAATCTGAAGCAGAAGATGCTTGTCACCATGGACTGGTGGATCCTACTATAAACATGAAAGAGGCCATGAGTGCCATAAATAGTATGTTTCGAGAGCCTTTAGAGATGGCTCCAGTTAGAAGAGGATCACGCCAATGCCAACAAAAGGAAAATAACACAAACAATGGATTCCAGGTGTTTGTTGATGAAAACTTGGATAAGGGAGGCAAATCAAAAGATAAAGGTGTTTCAATGGTGCAGCAAAGTAGAACTGCTAGCCATCAGTCTCACCGAGAACCTTTAAACATTTTCATTGATGATGATCAAGATAGCCTTGGGCAGAGTGAAGTTCAGAATCTGACAGAAGATTCTTCCCCATCTGCTTCACATGGAAATGCTTCTGTGTTTCTAAATCCAAAAGATGTTTCAAGTGAAAGTCCTAATGGTTTGGATGTCGAAGGTTCATCTAGACCAAGGTTTAGAGAGGATACGATGATGGTTCGTAGGATTGTTGGGACCACCATTTCGGAGGACCCGCAGGTGGAAAACGCTTGCCACCATGGCTTAGTTGAACCAACTATCAACTTAAGGGAGGCCATGGATGATATCAATAACATGTTTGGCAAGCCAATAGATTTTGTTAGAAGCAGAAGAGTTAAAAGGCAGGACAGAGTACCAGAGAAGAAACAAGATCTTGGTGGGTTTTGTATACTTCCTGATGATGAAGACGACGATGACGATGATAACTTGGAACAACAAGAAGTGCAGAAAATGAAAGATCTACCGGAAAAATCGGAAAAATCAAAAGATTCTGATCTGTTTGAGACTACTGTTTTTACAAAGCAGGCCATGGATGATATCAATAAGATGTTTGGAATGCCACTGGACTTTTAGGTACATTTCAACTGCAATCTGTGTGCTGTAGATTAGTGAATTTGTTGTTTTAGAATGTAAGAGCTATGTTTCTCCTTTAGCCCCTGTACTTGAAATTTGGTATCCTCAATGCAAACAAATTAATCATTTCTTTCTGTTTCTGCGTATTTGTGCTGTCTAGGACCAATTTTGTCCCTCATCTACAGTATAATCAACAGATAAAGAGAAAAGATTTATATTATTAAAATTTTGGGCAAATGAAACATTTCATTTCACACTGCATAGTACAAACATTCAAGAAACAAAACCATCTGGAAACACAGTTACACTTGGAACAAAAAGCTTACAAAGTAATACAGATGCAAAGATTAAGTTTGAATGGGGAGCTAAGTTGATCAAGGAATGGCGTGTCGGATATCAATGGTGGGTAGTGTAAGGACAACGAGAAGGACGGAAAGCAAAGGGCCCTGCAGCATATATGACAGCATTATAATTCGGACTCGTGTAACTCTTGCCTTCGGAACGAAGATGGGCGCCATCAATGCCATAATTGACATTGGTGGCAAGGTTGCACTTTTGAAGTGGAGAAGAAACTAGCTTCACTCTGCAGTTCTGAAGGGGATAGTCCAATGCACGGTTCATTTTGTTGCCTTCTAGCTCAGCATACACGTAGCCGTTAGCGTTTGCTTGGAAAGTCTTGTAGTAACCGACTTGGCCTATGTTGTTTTTGCAAACGACGCTGACTTTAGCCAAAGGGAGTGGGGTAGCTCCGGTCAAGGACCATCCACGGTAGTCACAGCTCTGGCAGTATACCATGCCTTCCACAACCACATGCACAGCGGCCTTTGGCTGGTATGTGGTGGCAGTTATGGAAGGGAAGGATGCCAATGAGATGAGGAGGAGGGATGAGACGACAACGAAAAGCTTCCTGCTTGCCATGTCTTATTAGCAGTTGGGGGTAGTAAGCAGGAGCTTAGCTATAAGAGTCCAGAGAAGAAAGCTGGGGGTGAATGAAGAGGGATTGAGGACGAGGTATATATAGCTTATTGGACTGTGAGGTTGGTGAGATTTTCTTCTGTTATTGACGTGGAGGCTACTTAGTTATCTGTTGTGGCCAACATGTTTATACGTGAAGGCCATATGACTATTCTGTTGATGAGGACCACTCCTTCTTCTTGTTTTTATGAGTATCTATCTCACGGTCGCTTAGAGTTTGAGGGATGGATAAAGAATTGCATAAATTAGCTAGTTGACTGAGATTTGACTTGGTCGTTTAGATTTTGCAGATGATCCAAGAGCTGATAGAGCTCTTTTGAGCACAATAGCCGGAGGCGTATCAGATTGGGAATAGCACTCTATTTTCTACCAGGCATTGCTCTCTACTACAGAAGTTCTGATAAGAAACTCATGGAGGCGGAGAAGATGTACCATTTGGGAGTGCAAAAGTTTCAGCACTTTTCTTGATTTATCACCCTCTCAATGTGAACTAAAACCGCAATACCTTCATTTCTTGTTCACAGCTCTGTCCATTTTGTCTCGTCAATTGTATTTAAACTTTAGAGTTCATGTCTCACGTTAGCCCATAAATGACAGCAATTCATGTTGGTAAATATTTTGGTCTAATTGCTATACTTATAATAAAATCAAGAAACATTTATGCAGATCAAGTAAAAGGCAGAAAGCATAATTCAAATCAATGTAAACCAATAAAAGTTAGAAAAATCTTAAACAATATGGTCGAGTCTAGAACTTGGTTCTATGTCCTTGAGACGAAATTGTCTCCTCATCGGTGCTTAAAGGTTTCAATGGCAAACGTCTCCCAGGATACAACGACATTCTTCTTGTGGTAGTAGCACTTCAAACCTCAAGAACAGCGAACTTAGATTGTGTATGAACTCTCTCTTGAAAAGACTCAATTGGTTTTCATGACACTAGGAAAACTCATATGTAAAAGGAGAGGAGGAAAAATGAATTCAAGAAGTTATTTTTCAGAATATGGTGTAGCAAGTGTTTTATAGATGTAAAGTGACTTTTGGAGGAGAGATGACTTTTCACCAAAAGTTATCTTTTGTGATCAGCCATGATTTCTCATTGCGTAGTCATTTACAAATATTCAACTTCACACCTTTTCACTAATTATTCATCCACAAATTATGGAAAATAAAATACTTAATATTAAAATTTCCAACAATCCCCCACATGGATGAAATAATTAGTTAGGAAGGAAAATTTCAAAAGACGACGCGCGCGGACATATGAGAGAGTTCGGTTGAAATGATATCGCATCGGGGTAGGTAGCTTTTGGCTTTGAACCTTCCTTAGTGAAATACCATCGGATTTACTAGCTAATTAGTGAACGTGATGTCTTGAACTATTCAGCCATTTATGTAAACCAAGACAATGGTATTCACACAATATCTTTTCATACACATCTAGTTCTACGGTTGTGTCCTTCCGGCCATGGACAACACCCGATATTCATAAGTGCTTTAGAGAATTCAGCCTTCAAAATTCTCATAGAAACGGCCTCATTTCACACTCATATAGGTGACTTCCTATGAAGAGTATCATTCTATACCCCACTTGAAAAATCAATCTATAGGAACCATTAAAAGCAAAGCTTACCCTAACACATTATGTTACACCCCACACCTGATATACCTTTTTACCGAGTTACATGAAATTCTTATTGGTTACCGTTCACGATTTTAATTTTAACGTTTAGGGGGTGGTTAAAAATTGACTTTTTATGAGTTATTAATTTGAGAAAATTTTCTTCATGAAAGTTGTAGAGGACGTTAACCCGAGCGCGGGCATATGTGGTACGTAAAAATTGGAGTTCGTATGCAAAAGTTATGAGTGAATTAAGAAAGTTACTGTTCATGGTAAGAAAATTATATATATAAGGAAAATTACTGTGGTAGGTTTCTAAAACCGGAAACCCACCTTTCTCTCTCCTCTCCCCCGATTTTCCCCTCTTTCTTCTTCGGGAAATCCTTCTTCCCTTCGATTGGCCGCCGTCCGGCCATCACCCGGCAGAAAGCCGGCCACCACAGGGTCGTCTCCTCCCCTGGTCACGCTGGTGCCCTTAGTTTTCGACGATTTGGCCGGAAAAGCTCAGATCGAAGCAAAGTTCTCTCCGGCTGCAGTTTGGGGTTTTCGCCGATTTCCGGCCATTCCGGCCACTTCCGGCCACCATATTGACATCGAAGGTTTGGTTTTTGATGGTGATCATTTCCCCTAAGGTAGTTCGTTCCAATTTGCATTGTAGAGGTTGAATTGATGATTTTTCATTTCTAGGGTTCTTGAAGCTTCGGGGCTTTCCTTCACCGGCTTGATTCGACCACTTCGAGGTAAAATTGGTTGATGTTGTAGTTGGGAAGTTGATTGGGCTTGTTGTGTAGATGCTATTGCCGGAATTTGGTGGTCATCGGAGGTAGTGGTCGCCAGCACGTGGACCCCACGTGCCGCCACTGTAGGTGGCGCGTAGAGCTGCGTTTTAATTATAGTTTTAGTTCCATAAATCCTATATTGATTGTAGAATTTGATACATGAAGTTTGGTGGAAATCGGAGGAATTACGAATTGATTATAAATGGTTTATTATTGATTTACGTGAATTCGATCGCCGAATTTCTTTCGAATTCACTTTAGATCTTACATCAATGAATGATTAATGTTGGAGTATTAAGGATGGATATTGTGGAGAGTTGAGGAGTTGGATTTTTGGAAGGGGGATGTTTTGAATTTCCATTTCTAAGTATCGTAAAGTTAATTTCCGTCCTGTGAAATATATATATTTATGAATGCTATTCGTACAGGACGAGAGGAGTCTCCATACGAGGAAAATCATGAGCGACGTCAGGATTGACCGCATACTGTGAGTGGACTTTTATTTTTAAGAATGATGCATGCATTTATTTTCCTGAAATAATAATTTATATATCATTTTATTATCGAGCATAATATTTTGTCTTGGATTATAATTTTGAGATTGTTTTTCCATATAAATTTCGGATACGAATTTATTATGCTCGGAGTTGGATTTACTTGTTTTCGGGAATACGATTAAATTTTTGGAGATTAATTATGAGTTATTCTCAATTATGATTTAAGAAATGGATTTGTGATATATTTCGTGGATACTAAGCTTTTGGTGTTTATATCCGATATATGATCATTATTTGAATTTATGATTCATGCGATTTTCGACGAATTATCTTCCGAAGTATTTCCGGAATTTAAAAGTATAATTTTATTCGTCGATTTTAAGATTTTTTTCTGGAATATCATTGGAATTGAGATTTCTCGAGGGAGTTATTATATATTATTCATTGCTTCTTCAATTATGTTTTAGAGAATATTTTTGGCGTGTGGGACACGCCGTCGTTTCGTTATTATTTTCTCACTTATATATTTTAAGTTTTGGCGTGCGGGGTCACGTCGTTGGATTACATTTTATCTCGTGAGAAATATGGGGAAGCCTTATGGATTTACTGGTTTTTGAATGTTTTTCCTCACCATACTCGGGTCATTCGATTAGGTCTCCTCCTCACTTACTTTGTGTTTGTGAGTGGCAGTTGAGGTAGCTTATTCTCCTCCTCACGTGGGTGGCAGTCGAGGTTATTAGTTCTCCTCCTCGCACAATCTATGTGTGAGTGGCAGTCGAGGGTAGGTAGAGCCTGAGAGGCTCCATTCCCGTATGGTGAACTCTCTTCCCCGTATCCTTTTATTGTTGTTCTTGACTAGCGGGGCTAGTCCGATTTCCGTTTAACCAGCGGGGCTGGTCCTATTTCTCGAGCATCGGAATTTATATTCTTCTTCGTGGTTATTTGTGACTAGCCCCATTTCTTGAGAGGAGCTTCTCGTGGCTTGTTTTCATAATTATTGCATGCATCGAAAGTTTTTAATGAAATAATTGTGGGAAAGTATAAAAATCCATTTTGTTTAAAAATTGTTTATTTTTGTCCACTCACGCTAACGTTTTTATATACTTTTCCCCTGGGCCCTTCGGTTTCAAATGCCCAGTTTTCAGTGTTGCTGCTCGGCGTTCAGGAGTGAGCCATAGTGACCGCATCCGCTTCCGTCATCATATTTTGTAGGTTATTTATTTAGCCTACGGTACTCTATGTTAAACTTTATTCCTAGAATGCTCTGATTACTAAGGGATATGTGACCCAAACTTGTATGAATTATATTTGAGGTCTATGACCTAACTTTGGTGATTGTAGTAACTTGTACCCTTTTGGATAATATGTGTGACGTTGTTAGCTTGTGATGGGATTTGTTGAATTTGGGAGCAAGGCGGCTCCAGGAGTTGTGGTTGGACTATTAGAAGTGAATTTTGTTTTCCGCAGGGTTTTGGGTTATCCATTTTTAAGGGAGGTTATGCCGAAATTTTTGGTAAATCTCCTTTAAAGGTGGGTCCCGCAGGGCCACTTCGGATTCCAGGGTGGAATTCGGGGTGGGTCTTGTCACATTATGCATTGTTTCATCATTATAGGACATGGGAAAGAGATTTATCTCCACAATGCTACTCCAAAGTCATCCACCATTTAGTTGTCCCTTTGAACCTAGATCTTGGGATCTCCAATCAACTAGGTTGGGTATCCATGATGGCGACTTTATGTTTTAGGCTTATATATATCCCATTCCTTTCGATGATCAACTTACTCTCTAGTCAAACTTCGATTCAAATAATCGGGCCCACTTGTTTGATTATAACTTCATTCCAAATCAAATTCAATATATGAAAACTAATTCCATTCGAGAGTAGTTGTTACCAAGTCAAGTCTTCGATTCACCAATTAGTCGAGACTTGCTACTTGTGTTGGCTAAAATTCATTTTTCTACACACCCCCACATTTTAAGGTATACGCATAAAATCTTTTCATACCTTACAAGGTGTCTCATTTCTCTATTCTCTTCTATTCTTCTCTAGAGAAATAGTGTATTCCTTATCTTCAAGTGTACATTTACTTGTACAGATTGGGTGACAAACGACCCCCACAATTTTTTCCATTATTATAGGTGTTAACTTCTTTATACAAGAAGTAGGAATCTGACTTTGCATGTCAGCACTATGACAGATCAACATGCCGGTCGACATTGCTTCATGGCATACTCACATGGTTATCTAGTTACTTCCTGTCTTAGGAAGTACTATTAATCATTTTCCATGTCATGATATTCTGTACATATGTGCATGAATTTCATGCAATCATGGAAGGATTCAATAAAAAATTTAAGTTGCTGCGATTAATCCATTCTATTTGAAATACAATGGCAATCGATATACCCGTTTTCTATCTTTCACCTCTTGGGTCTAGAAATCTTCTTAACATTTCATAGAAGAACATTTTCAGTTAAGAACTCAAACTCATAACGTACTGTTGACGTTTTACTGCTCACATTATCGTAATCCAGTTTAACAGATCACTTCACATTGCAACATGCAATGTAGTTGCCGCAGTGGGTATGTGTGACTAATTGGCATAGTCATATAAAAACATGCATACTTCAACATAGCGATTATGAGAACGAGAACACATGGCTGACAATGGTGGTTTCTTTGTCAGATATATCAAAATGATATATTTGATGACATTTTAAACTGTGCATGATAACCACTTTCTCATAGTATTCATTTATGTGCATTTACGGATTTACACGTGTGCCAACCAGAATTCTTAATCTCATTCTTCAGTTATAGAATCAGCCAATAACAGATTCCTTTAATATGCATGTAGACATAAATATACACTCCCAGAACGATCTTGCAGATATCTACCTTGAAATTTCAAATCTGCGGTTATGATAGATATATATGGTTTCAAATTAAAATCTAAACGCTGCGACTTTTGGATTACCCAGTCAATAAAGACTAGAGGTGGCATCCATTCTCTTCTATGTTCAGACAGATGCACGCATTCATGTACTATAATTGATCAAGGATTGCAGCAACTAGATCATACATTTGGTTTCTAATTGATTATTAAATATTCAAGCAATCAAGTATCAGGTCATGCAACCATGCATGAAACATTGAATCATGTACGTACTACTTAATTAACCACATGTATTATAGATCTAGTTTAGCACAGATCATATATACTCAGTCTCGTGCATACCTATTTGTTCTGACGTTTTAGACGAACATGATCAGGAGATCTACTACAATCAAACTCATAAGAAAAGTTAGATCAAACTTTAAACATAGCAATTAAACCAAAATAACAACAAGATTTCGTCTTAAGATTGTTGGTAAATATTTTGGTCTAATTGCTATACTTATAATAAAATCAAGAAACATTTATGCAGATCAAGTAAAAGGCAGAAAGCATAATTCAAATCAATGTAAACCAATAAAAGTTAGAAAAACCTTAAACAATATGGTCGAGTCTAGAACTTGGTTCTATGTCCTTGAGACGAAATTGCCTCCTCATCGGTGCTTAAAGGTTTCAATGGCAAACGTCTCCCAGGATACAACGACCTTCTTCTTGTGGTAATAGCACTTCAAACCTCAAGAACAGCGAACTTAGATTGTGTATGAACTCTCTCTTGAAAAGACTCAATTGGTTTTCATGACACTAGGAAAACTCATATGTAAAAGGAGAGGAGGAAAAATGAATTCAAGAAGTTATTTTTCAGAATATGGTGTAGCAAGTGTTTTATAGATGTAAAGTGACTTTTGGAGGAGAGATGACTTTTCACCAAAAGTTATCTTTTGTGATCAGCCATGATTTCTCATTGCGTAGTCATTTACAAATATTCAACTTCACACCTTTTCACTAATTATTCATCCACAAATTATGGAAAATAAAATACTTAATATTAAAATTTCCAACAATTCAAATGTCCCAAAGTCTAGTGATTCTTGAGCTCTAAGTTCATTGAAATAGAGTTCATCTTATTTAACCAATTTATTGCAAGATGATTAGTCATTCAAATACCAGCTCTCTCTTTCGATTGCTAATGATTTGAACTGGTGCTAGAACTTCCTCTTACGAATTATTAAACGGCCTTGCAGAGGAGGAAGAGTATGAAAAGTTCCTTCACCGCTTGGAGGAACACCAGACTACCAGAGAACAAAGAAGTGATCAATTATAGAGATCTATGGTATAATTGCCAGTGTATTCTTCTCCAAACTGGAGATATATATATATATATATATATATATATATATATATATATATATATAGAAGTACAAATTACCTATAGCCAAGTGTGAAAGGTAAATACAATAATAGAGCTATGTATGAAAGATAAATACAATAAGCTAGTCTTGCAAAACGGCTGCATTAACTACACCAGATTTGCTGGAGCAGCAGTCAAGATTTGCTGCTGCTACTTCTTACTGTATGCCTTTGTTCTTCATGTTGATATCAGCTCATGTAACAGTTTCTATTTCTCTTTATTTGGTATATAGGCTTAAATGCATAGTTTGTATAGGTAGGACTCCTTTAGCTAGGCTTTAACAGGGCATTCCCATGTCAGATAGGAGTAGTATTTATATCAATGGAGAAAGCGGAAAGGAATAATCAAAATGTTTGCAGGCTGAAAGAGGGTGAGATGAACACAGGATATTCTCATTCATTAATTATATGCACAATTAGGTTTGCCATCTTTGATGTTCTTCTACTTCATGCTTTTTTATTTTTTATTTTCAAGTCCTGCTTTCTGTGGAACTCTCAACAGTGGGTTGCAATTTGGGTTGTTATGTTGCCTTATCTGTTTTAAGCTTTAATTCTCTCCCTGTTAGTATATGGGCAAATATGAAACTATCCATTTCATACAGCAGACAGGTACAAACTATTTTATTCAAGAAACAAAACGAATTGTTGGAGACACAGTTACACTAGGAACATAAATCTTAAAAAAGAATATTGCAAAGTTGAAATTCAAGAGGAAATAGGTTGATAAGCTAGCGAATTGCGGTGCCTGAGTAGTTAATGGTGAGTAGTGTAAGGGCAATGAGCAGGACGGAAAGCTAAGGGCCCTGCGGCATATATGACAGCCTTGTAATTCAGACTTGTGTGACTCTTTCCTTCAGACCGGAGATGCGCTCCATCAAGGCCGAAATTGACATTGGTAGCAAGGTTGCATTTCTGAAGAGGAGAAGAGACTAACTTCACTAGGCAATTCTGAAGGGGATAATCCAATACACGGTTCATTTTGTTGCCTTCTAGCTCAGCATACACAGCCATTAGCATTTGCTTGGAAAGTCTTGTAGTAACCAACTTGGCCTATGTTGTTTTTGCAGACAACGCTGACTTTAGCCGAAGGGAGTGGTGTAGCTCCAGTTAAGGACCATCCACTGTAGTCACAGCTCTGGCAGTAGACCATGCCTTCCACAACCACATGCACTTCGGGCTTTGAAGGGTACGCGGTGGCGGTTGTGGAAGGGAAGAAGGCCAATGCGATGAGGAGGAAAGATGACGCGATGAGGATGAGTTGCTTGCTCGCCATTTCTTGTTAGGACTTCGGGGTGCAAGCAGGAGATCTAGTTGTAAGAGTGTAGAAGTGATCGAAGCTGCTGGTTTGAATGAAGAGAGATTGAATGGAGTGGTATATATAGCGTGTTGGGTTGTGGGCATGAAGGAACGGGAAGACTGAGGATGTAAAAAATCATAACACGAGTTACTCGGCAGATTTTGATTCCTATTTGATGAGATTTTCTAGGTGGTGAGATCAAAGTTACATGCCAACCACTCCATTGTGTCAACATGTCTATACGTGAAGGCCATATCTCCTTTCTGTTAATGGGACTGGTTCCTCTTGCAAGTTAAACAGCCTATATGAATGGATTGCGCCCACATTGGACACTTGGTAATTTCGATGGCAATACAGGGAACCCCAATTTGGGCTCATGATACGTGCCTACATGGAGACGCAATTGGAGAAGGACTTGCTCTGATACCATGTTAAACAGCGACAAGCGTGGCCCGTGGCCCACCATTGTACCGATACTGTCCCAACTTAACCACCCGTTAGGTGTTGGGTTTTAATCACAAAAAGTCTCGGTTCAATTGGGTGAGATCCACCTACTTAAGTTATATTTTATTTGTCACTTTTCCAATGTGGGATTTTTCCTCTCCAACATTGCATTGGTACTGTCAGAGTTTATTCTCACGTGCCATTAGATGTGGGTTTTTTCGAATAGGCCTCAATGTAAATATAATTGCATCAACCACCCACAAGTATGGAAACGTCTTACATGCTCCTTGTATAGGTTCTCGGGATTTTCTTATCTTTTACAAGTTAAATAATCAATTGTTTAAGTAAAATAGATTCGAGAGAGAATTGTAGAGAGAGATGTGTTTCATTATAGAGAATAGGAGCCCTATATATAGGGATTACAAAGTACTAGTTCTAATGTTACAAGGAATACCAATCCGTGTAGGATTGGGAAATCTAGAACATTCTCTCCTATTGCTACTCCTAGTTTGATAAGGCACACTAAATCGATATTCCTTCAACACTCCCCCTTGTGCCGCTTCAAACTTGGTGGTGACGCTTCATCCGTTGCCTCGTTAAAAACCTTGCCAGGTAACAAAAACCCTGTGGGATAAAAATAACCCTGGTCGAAGGACAAAAAGAGCACAACACGTCATTCACTCTTCGAGATCGAACATGTAGACATCATAACTCCCCCTGATGTCGATATCTCCCCCTGATTGCTACAATCGTGGGAGTTCGGATAACTTTCTCAATCCGATGCTCTTCACATGTTTCTCGAAGGTGGATTTAGGTAACGACTTAGTGAATAAGTCCGCTACATTATCCTCTGATCGGATTTGATTCACTTCAATCTTTAGAAGTGATTGTTGTTGCTGATTATAAAAGAACTTAGGCGATATATGCTTGGTGTTGTCGCCTTTGATGAAACCTAACTTCATTTGTTCAATACAAGCTGCATTATCCTCATAAATGCATGTAGGTTCATCTGTGGTAGACTTCAAACCACAACTTCCTTGAATATGTCGAATCACAGACCTTAGCCATATACATTCACGAACGGCTTCATGTAGAGCAATAATCTCTGCATGATTCGAGGAAGTAGCAACAAGGGTCTGTTTCGTAGACCTCCAAGATATCGCAGTGCTTCCCATGGTAAAGACATAACCAGTTTGGGAGCGACCTTTGTGAGGGTCAGAGAGGTACCCTGCATCAGCAAATCCCATCAAAACATTATTGTCGTTTTGATGGAGGGGAGTAGGGTGAGGCCGGCCACCCTTGGTGTTGGTGGCGGCGTTGGCGGCAATATGGCCGGCCACTTTGTCATGGTGGACGGTGGCTCCATGCCTAATGGGGTCCGATCCCATTCTTCCGTCATTCCTCTTCTTTCTGTAGGGATAAAATAGGCCCATATCAATCGTACCTCCTAGGTATCGAAAGATTGTCTTTACACCAATCCAATGGCGGCGTGTTGGCGCAGAGCTATGTCGAGCTAACAAGTTCACTGCAAAAGAGATGTCTGGTCTTGTGCATTGAGCTAAGTACAATAATGCGCCTATTGCACTTAAATAGGGCACTTCGGCCTCTAATGGTTCTTCGTCCTCATCCTTTGGACGAAACGGATCTTTTCCGGGCTCAAGACTACGACCAATCATGGGAGTACTCACAGGCTTTGCTTTATCTTCATTAAAGCGCCTTAGGATTTTCTGAGTATATGCAGACTGATGGATCAAAATTCCATCACTACGGTGCTCGAGTTCTAAACCGAGACAAAACCGTGTTTTCCCAAGATCTTTCATCTCAAATTCGGATTTCAAGTATTTAGCAGTTTCCTTCAACTCATCTAGAGTTCCAATTAGGTTCATGTCATCGACATAAACTGCTACGATTGCAAATCCGGAACTTGTTCTTTTAATGAACACGCATGGGCATATTTCATTGTTAATATATCCCTTCCCAATCAAGTAGTCACTTAGACGGTTATACCACATCCGTCCGGATTGTTTTAATCCATATAGTGAGCGTTTTAATCTTATTGAAAACGCGATCCGTGGTTTAGAGCCACTTGATTTGGGTAATTGAAGTCCATCTGGAACCTTCATATATATCTCTGAATCTAGATCCCCATAGAGATATGCTGTAACCACATCCATAAGCTGCATGTCAAGTTTTTCGGAAACTACCAAACTAACAAGGTAGCGGAACGTTATAACGTCCATTACGGGAGAATATGTCTCCTCGTAGTCGATTCCAGGGCGTTGTGAGAAACCTTGCGCCACAAGGCGGGCTTTATATCTTACCACCTCATTTTTCTCATTACGCTTTCTAACAAAGACCCATTTATGGCCAACAGGCTTTACACTTGGGGGTGTCTGCGTTACAGGCCCAAATACCTGTCTCTTTGTTAGTGAATCCAATTCAACCTGGATCGCATCTTTCCATTTAGGCCAATCTGCTCTTCGTTGACATTCTTCAACAGAGCGAGGTTCGATATCATCATATTCTATAATTCCTTTTGCAATATGATATGCAAATGCATCATCAATCGCCGTAGAATTTCTATCCATCATCTCATGTACACTAGTGTAATTTATGGAGATCTCTCTATTCTCTGGAGTTGGTTCTGACATTGGAGCGTCCCCCAATGATGTCTCTTGGACATAACCATAATCCGGAATATTCTCATGAGATGGATTATTCACATCGATGATTAATGGATTATTTTGTGCCAAACTCGCTTTCTTTCTTGGGCGAGAATCCATCGAACCTATAGGCCTCCCGCGCTTCCTGGCAGGAGCCATGGGCCTAGCCAAAACGTCACCATCACTGTGAGAGGGGACGTTGGCGCCATGCTCATATCCTCTTGAGTTGGCGTCATGTCCTCTAGTTTTAGGGACATCAATCCTTGCAGGCACGTTTGCAGCAGGTATGTGTGATCTCGTCACTTTAGCGATATCAGAAAACGCATCAGGCATCGATTCTGCTATGTTCTGAAGATCGAGAATTCTCCGCACTTCAATTTCGGACTGTGCGGTTCGGGGATCAAGATGAGACAGAGTGGGGACAGACCACGACAATTCCTGTCGTTCCTGTTGAACATTGATGTTCTTATCTCCCCCTAACGACGGGAAGACTGTCTCATCGAAGTGACAATCCGCAAATCTAGCGGTAAAGAGATCGCCTGTCAAGGGTTCTATGTAGCGGATAATCGTTGGAGAATCATATCCAACATAAATGCCTAATCGTCTTTGAGGACCCATTTTGGTGCGCTGTGGTGGCGCAATTGGCACATAAACTGCACACCCAAATATGCGTAAGTGTGAGACATTAGGCTCATACCCAGTCACCATCTGGGACGCAGAAAAGGGTTGAGTGGCAGTGGGCCTCAGACAAATAAGCACAGCTGCATGCAATATTGCATAGCCCCAAGCAGAAATAGGGAGATTGGTGCGCATTACCAATGCCCTAGCGACCATTTGTAGTCGTTTAATGGCGGCTTCTGCGAGACTATTTTGGGTGTGAACATGAGGAACTGGATGTTCAACATCAATCCCAATGGACATGCAATAATCATCAAAAGTCTTTGATGTAAACTCTCCAGCATTGTCTAATCTTATAGACTTAATAGGATGATCAGGGTGGTGAGCCCTTAACTTAATTATTTGTGCTAGGAGTTTAGCAAATGCAGCGTTCCTTGTGGACAATAGCATGACATGTGACCAGCGTGTCGATGCATTAACCAATACCATAAAATATCGAAATGGTCCGCATGATGGTTGAATAGGTCCACAAATATCACCTTGGATTCTTTGCAAGAATGGTATATTGTCTTTGGTGTCCTTTGCATAGGATGGTCTCGATCCTAATTTTGCTAAAGAGCAGGCTTTGCAGAACGAATGATGGGCTTTAGAGACAACCAATGAGGATTTTGGTTTAGCCATGAAGTCACAATTGACTTTAGAAGTAGAAGGAGGAGTCAAACAATGATCCATGGCGTCAATGCCATGTTGTTGCCGTAGGGGGTAGACGGCGCCGGCCCTAAGTGGCCGGTTTTGCACAGTCCTCGAACCAATTTTTGGTTTTTACTTCTCTTCGTTCTGAAGAATGGATGTCCGTGTGAAGTCTTTAATATACGGATCATCATATCACAACCTGGGTGTCCCAGACGGTCATGCCAAAGCCTATATGTGTCAGAATCCCATAAATCATCTCTCATGACATGGTTGGATTCAATGACTCGAATAGTGGTTGCATACAACCCACTAGAGCGACACATAAGTTTCTCTAAGACTCGTTTATGTCCGTAGTCATTAGAGGTGATGCAAAGGAACTCTTGTCCATTCTCACAATGTGTTTCCACATGAAAACCATTGGCTCTTATATCTTTGAAGCTTAATAGGGTTCTTCCTGCCCTACGAGCATATAATAAAGTTCGAAATTAAAACATGTCCAAGACATTGAATAAAATAAATCGATACTTTATTAATAATAGCCAATGATTACATCAAAGTTTCTTGACCAAAATCTAATCCAATATAAAAATCAAACCGTAGACAAATCGTAGTCACTCAATCCGTTCGGTAATTTCAATTTAGTTGTGACCAGGTAAGGTAAGGCGAGATTTTGGTGGAGCGTTGTTCACTTTTAAAACCGTTCTCTCATATCAAACCTTGCCTAGACATCACAATTACTCTTGAGTACGCCTAGAGGGAAAGAGTTAATACAATAAGTCATTTTATTGATCATAATTGCCATTACATGATTCTTGGAAATAATAAAGACTATAAAAATCTGCGGCATTTTGTCTTCATCGCAAGAGTTAAAGTCTTTGTGAACTCGATGTCTTGATCACCCTGATGCGACTACCTTCGTAGGTACATTGCAAATTCAGGTCCATTGATCAGAGGTTCCATATCAGAAATAGACACCATAAAGAGGATTCTCCCTTGATTGAGGCGCATTGGCGCAATATGCATAGTCCCTAGGACTGGTGGCGTTGGAAAGTGGTGCCCATGGCCAACGTTGGCTCCATGGTTTCCAACCCTATGTCCCTCAAAATCACGCCTCCTACGGTCGTGTGATTGTCGCCTTGAGCGATTACCTTCTTGAGCATTTCGATCGTATGGATCATGACGTCGATGGCGACTTTCTCTAGCCATAGGACGATGCTCTTGATAGCTATCTTGAAGCCTATCAAATCTTCTTTGCACAAGTTCATTGCCATGTCTTTCAGTAGTGGCCATAGCTTCAATAAGCTGTTGAAAACTTGTGATCCGTCTTGCATTTACATGAGTCCGGAATAAGTCAGAGGACCTCATAGCACAGGCGGGGAAGGTATTGAGGGTTTTCTCAATCAACTGATCTTCTGTGATCATCTTTCCACAGAGACGCATCATTACTCTGATGCGGAGGGCTTCCGAATAAAATAGCATGACCGTGTCAAATTCAGAGAAGCGAAGATCTTTCCATTCTGCTTCTGTATTCGGAAGTATGGAGTCACGAACATTGCCATATCGTTCGCGAAGCGCATGCCAAAGCTTTATGGCGCTATCCTCATTTATGAACTCAAACTGTAGGTCACTATCCATGTGACGTTTCATGAAGGCAAGTGCCTTGGAATTATCTTTCTCAGTTTGAGGGTCTGGAGCTGTTTCTATAGGACAAAGCTCTTGGATAGTATGCAATAAATCACGGGCAATAAGGTGGATCTCGACATCAGTGACCCAAAATAAGTACCTTTTGCCTGCATAATCCAATGGAACAAAATCGAGTTTGTTTGTTTTTGACATCTTGAAAGATGAAACAAAAAACAAGTTAGTTTCGGAGTCAATGCTTCCACGAAAACTAATATAAATAAGATTTCCGAGCTATGCTACCAAGAAATCGATTTCCAAGAATAATTGGATTAGACCGAAACAATGATGTTTGAATGGTCAAAATAGATGCTCACGAACGCTCTTAGTTCGTTAAATCGATGCTTACGGACGCTCTTAGTCCGAAGTCTTACGAACGCTCTTAGTTCGTTAATTGCGTGAATCCCCACGATTCCGCTTTTCAAGAATCGAACCCACATTATAAGAAAGGTGGGATGTAGAAGAAGGGAGGTTTTCAAGTCCCCGAGAAAAGAAGAAATATTTGAATTATAGGAACTTTAAAACTTACTCTTGAATACTTACTTGTATTTGGATCACGCGCGTGTCGATGCAGGCGTGATGGAGCGAAGCAATCCGAGTAGAGGTTTGCAGCGGTGCGGGGCAGCAGGGGCTGCAGTGGCAGCAGTAGTGGTGCAGGGCTGCAGGCGCGCGGGTGCGTAGGCTGGCAGCAGGGGCTGCGGTGAAAAGCTCGGCCTAGAGGGCTGCAGGAGCAGGCGGGCTAGCAAGGGGCTAGGTGTTGCGGCAGTTTTGAGGAGAAGAATTTCTTTTCAGGTTTTTGGGTTTTTAGCTTTTGTGGTTTAGGGCTCGTGCTGATAACGTGTTTAAGTAAAATAGATTCGAGAGAGAATTGTAGAGAGAGATGTGTTTCATTATAGAGAATAGGAGCCCTATATATAGGGATTACAAAGTACTAGTTCTAATGTTACAAGGAATACCAATCCGTGTAGGATTGGGAAATCTAGAACATTCTCTCCTATTGCTACTCCTAGTTTGATAAGGCACACTAAATCGATATTCCTTCAACATCAATGAGTAAATTGCATTGATGTTGTCCAAAACTTAACCACATGTTTGACTAAGTGTGGACCCTCAATGCAATTAGTAAATTATAAACATTTATATGGAAGGAATAAAAATCATAAATATATAGTACATGAACTATACATCTATCTTATCAATGATACATGAACTTTACTTTTGTCATAATCAGTTCCTGAATTCTTCGAGTTCTTTTGAAATGGTATCTACGGCCACATTCGGTCAATACCCTCATAAAGAATGACAAGTGAGAAACTTATATCTCATTTATTAGATGACATTTTATACTAGTTGTTGAGAATATCATCGACATTTCGTATTCATGACCTTCTGATATCGATTAGGGGGGGGAGATGGAGAGTGGGCTATGATTTTTATTATTATTTTAATTAAATTATTTTAATTTTTTAATTAAATTATTATATTAAACTAAGTAAATCGGAAGATATCTTTTTATTTTTTCTAAAAATATTTGTAACTTCGAATTTTCTTGTTCTAGAAGAGCATACCAAACCATAGCTTCTTCTCAATCTTTGATCTATGAAGCTCTGGTTTCTTCACTGTATCTCAGCCATGGCTGGCTTTTGTTATAAAAGTAATGCTACTATCTTATTATTGAGGTGTTGTTAGTTTTGTTTCGCCTAAGGCCTTATGTGACTAATATATTAGAATTGTTTTTTACTTGGTCCCTGGCACCTTGACACCAACTGCAAAATCGAAATGTTCCATTGTTATAGCATGCAAATGTGCATAAACAATGTTGGTTCTGATTCCTTCATAACCTTCCGTTTTCAAGAAGACAGTCACAAACTCATAGGCTCATAGCTATTTAGATTAAACGGACTAAAACCTACAAAATCTCTGGCCTTGCATCAAAGAATCCCACCAAGCCATGTCCAACTGTTTGTGTGAATCACCGCAGTTCCGGCAGATGCCTGATTTGCTGCACAGTTACTTCTGGGATTCTTTCCATTAGACTCCCTTGCAATTCTTATACCAAACTGAACAAGAAAATGCAGAATATTCAGTGATTGAATCACCTCAACTATCAAAATAAAAAGATGAAAAAAAAAGTCGAGACAAAGTGCATTGAATGTCAAACTGTTTTAGGTGAAGATCATGGAGCAGATTCTGCATTGCCAGAAGAAGAGAACCACAAAAAGGTTCGATCATGTCAGACAGACAGCCAGTAGTATCCCTCTTACAATTGCGAAAGGAACAACGAAAATGTCTGCAAGATAGGGTCCATGAGTACCGAAAATCCAGCATGATGAATGTAGAAGTTTGCATGAAGTGACTGCCGAAAGAGTATCCGATGAATCCAGGATGTTTTGCAGTGATGATGCAGCTGTGGGGAAGTTTGTAGACACTGCCATTCTTGGAAAGTCTGAGGCAGAAGATGTCACTGGACTTTTAGGTACATTTCAACTCCTACATGTGTGCTACGTTTGTTGTTGATGAATTATGTACTGATCTTTTCTTCCCATTAAGCTCTTGCACTTGAAATTTGGATATCTCAATGAAAATGAATCTGTGCCTTTTGTTTTTGTATGTGTACTGGTGCTATCTAATTCTTTCTTTGCAGTGTAAACTCTAAAGAACACATTAGGAAATTAGATTTATACTATTACGATATGGGCAAACGAAACAAGTATTTGCTTTCTCATAGCGGATTACAAACTGATTTATTCATGAAACAAAACCATTGCTTATGGAAATCAAGTTGATCCGAGACAAAAGACGACTGGTGTGACAAATTAGTAGTGAGTTTTCGGAGCGCAAGACGCAGGGCGAAAAGCCAAAGGCCCTGCAGAAAACACCACAGCTTCATAACTGCTTCCCATCACTCTCTTGTCTTCATAACGAAGTGGAGCTCCAGAGAGGCCATAGTTGATGTTGCTGAGCAACCTGCAGTCTTCGAGAGGTGAAGAGACCGGTTTGACATGGCAAGCCTGGAGGGGATGGTCCAACATGTGGTTCATTTTGAAGCCATCAAGGTGTGCATAGAAGTAACCATCAGCATTTGTTTGGAAAGCCTTGTAGAAGCTGACTTGGTCCTTGTGGTTCTTGCAGATGACACTGATTTTAGCCGAAGGGATTGGTTTAGCACCGGTCATGGACCACGTTCCAGAGTGATCACAGCTCTGGCAGTACACCATGCCTTCCACAACCACGTCAATCTTTTTCTGATGTTCGGTCGCGGTTGTGGAAGGGAAGAAGGCGAGTGCGGTGAGGAGGAGGGACGAAACGAGGACTATAAGCTGCCTGCCTGCCATTAAGATCTTGTGACTTGAGATATAAGCAGGAGCCTACTATAAGAGTGTAGAGAGGAAAGCTGAGTTGAATGAAGAGAAATTGGATGGGGTGGTATATATATAGCTAGCTTAGCTAAATTAGTGAGCCAATCTACTATTATAGACGTGGAGGCTACCATGTTACATGTCAACGAGTTCTATTATTTCAAGTTTTAATGCTTATACGTGAAGGCCATACCTCTCCTGTGAATGAAAATAATTGGAAGATTTGTTTTCTTGCTTTGTATTATGAGAGAGTATTACTTTATCTTATTCCATGTTCGGATTTAACTTATAATATTGTTGATGATTATGTCCTAATTTCATAAGATTCTTTTCCTAGCATATATCCAAAAACTTGAATGGATGTTGGATTCTATTTGTTTTAAAAAACCAAAGTTAAAGGAATGATCTTTAATTTTTTATAATCATATAAAGGAATGACTTGATTAGCATCAGATTTACTGAAACAGAGTTCTAGGCTGGAGTTTCACAGTGGCTCCTGCTCTCTCTTTGATCAATCCACTGAACTCACTCAACCAAGACTATTTCTAGGACAGTGAAATGCTTCCAAAATTCATGTTTGGCCGTCGATAAAGTGCTTTGTCATTGAAGAAAGTTCATCATAGTTGAATGAACAAATATAGTATTTCACAAGCTGTGATTTTCGCTTCTTTTTTTTTAACATTTTACAGTTGAACAAGAAACACTAAAGAGTACAGATTAACTAGATTTGCCACACTCTCAGTTATATACAAGTAGAATTCATACCTACAATCTGCTCTTAAGCTTCTAGCTTGCATCTGCAGACATAAGTTCAAGCTCTGCCCACCAAAGAGTGGAGAGTTTCGGGGATACTGCATCAGGTGTAAGTCCAGTTATCTCTCTCAGCCTTGCAGTGACGTCTCTCATTGGCGGTCTTTGTCTCGGGTCAGGATGGACACAAATTCTTATTACTTCTCCAATTCGCTCCAGCTGCTCCTCTTGGAAAGATTCTAGAGTTGGATCAACCATTCCCTTGAAGGGATGCTCCCCTCTCAAATAGTCAGAAGCCCAGTCTTCAAGTGAGTCATTGTCTACTGAATAAGGGAGTCTACCTGTCACGATTTCAAACAAAATTACACCAAAACTGTACACATTACTTTCCAGGCTTGTTGATTGTGCATCAGAAAGTCTTGAGCCAGATGATTGTTTCTCGGCTTCAGCTATCTCATTCCAGAAAGTGACTTCTGAGACCTTCGGTGCATAATCCTCGGTTAGCTGGACAGCTGAAGAAGTCAAGTTGTTGTGAGCTATAGGCGGCTTCAGCTGATGCATATGCTCAAGGCAGTAGGCCATTCCCATTGAGATTCTCATTCGCATTCTCCAGTCCAGGTGCTCAGCTTCTTTTACTGCAGTTTCAGTAAAAATAATTTAAACATCTCATGCATCATCAAAACAAAACATAAATAGCAAAAATATAGTTACACTCACTGTGTAAATGCTCGAAAAGTGTGCCATTGGGAGCATATTCAAAAACCATCATTCTAGTGAAAGGCTCTTCTTCCTCGCAATATCCAATAAGGCTGACAAAATTCTTGTGGTTCACTTTCGATAATGTGTCGATCTGAAACCATAACCATAGGAACAATAAGGGCCTGGGAGATTACAAGGAACATGCACATCTTTTATAGCTTTAAATTGTTTAGTACCTTCTTCCTAAACTGCAACTCTAAATTGTTGCCCCAACCACTGGCAGATGTTGCTGCGAGAGAAGCCACAGCAATTTCGACACCACTGGATAATGTTCCTTTGTACACTGTACCCATCGGTGAAGAAGTACCTATAACATTACTGAAATCTTCACAAGCCGCTTGAATCTCCGATCTCTTAAGATTTGGTACACCTGCAATGAGAATCTCCTATCATGTTAGAAGGTAAACATGAAAAAGAACATGATAAGGGTGGTTTGACAGTCACAAGAGCATGGCAATTATTATCAGCATGAACTTGAGCTTACAGAGATCAATTTTCTCCATTACGAAAGAAGCAATACCAGTTACAAAGGCTTTCTGAAGCTGCCCGCTTAATCCTGTGGCCCAAGGTTTGACAGTAGCTACCTTGTTGCGTCCATAGAAATACAACCCAACAACTAAAATTACAAGAGAACCACCACCGCCTATGGCTCCAGCCATTATTGCAACACGATGACTGGAACTTTCCTTTGGGGAACTTTCTTGGGGGGAAGGCTCAGGAGAGGAAACTGAAGGTGGAGAAGCAGGTGTGGTTGGTGGGGGCGGAACAGAAGGTGAAGGTGAAGGTGAAGGTGAAGATGCAGGTGCAGATCTAGGAGTAGATTGTTCTGTCTTTGATTGTTTGTTGGGAGGACGATTTACTGCTACCAGCTGTCTCCCATGGTAGAAGTGTTCAGTATTAGCAAGGTTCCTGGCAAAGATAAAAGGCAACATTAGATAAAGCAGGATAATCCAGTGTTTCTAAATAAAAATATCAGATGAAAAGGCAATTACAATGAACACGATTTATAAGAGTAACGTGTTCAAATTAGTCAAAGGCATATAATTGATACTGGAACATCCTACGGCAACATGCAATAGCCTCATTTTTCCGACATCATTAGTCTGCAATAAGTTCTAAACTTTCCGGATTACTCTTCAGCACAAAAGAAATCATGCCAACAGAAAAGTGGCTCACTAAGTTTGATTGCCATCATACCTTGAAATGGATCTTTCATTGCACGATGATTCTCTGGTTGCACCAGAAAGTTGGTTTTCGTCGACTTGATATTGGGAAAGCATCTCCAGTGCATAAATCTCAGGAGATAAGATACTAAGGAGCCTGTTGTTATCTAGTAGCCTGCAAATAAGCAGAAATAAGAGTTACTACAGCATATACGAGAGAAAAATGACCTCAAAAAATCGAATTGAAGCTTTGACACACAACTTACAGGATTCTCAATGAAAAATTACTGTCAAGGTCTACTGGAAGTGTTCCACTGAAGTTATTATATCCCAAGTCTAACACCTCCAGTTCCTTCAACTCTCCGATCCCTCCAGGAATTATCCCCATAAAGGAGTTGTTGCGCAAAATACTGTAGGAAAATATTAGCTGAGCAGGACACACCAAAAGAGACTAAGAACTCCGCAGAAATTGACTACTAACCATTACATTTGAGGCAATGGTACAAAAATACTTACATAGACTTTATATGAACAAGGTTTCTGAGCTCAGGTGATAACGTTCCTCCAAGACAAAGATCTTTCAAGTTCCTGCACACCATAAATATCTAACTTTAGAATCATGTAGGCAAAAGCAGCAAAATTAGACTACCTTCAAGTACAATGAATCATAAACAGTGGAAGCACTACTATAGTAGTATCAAATTCAAGGTTTTGATTGATCTGTGATAGAACCCATGGAGCTATAAAACTAATGAGTAAAGCTATATCTAGTTCCCAAAATCATCAAATACCTTTAGTACGATGAGAATGAACCAAAAAAAAAAAAAGGAACTTTAGTGAGAACTTTACCCTTACCAGTCTTCCGACCAAGACACAATTTTTGATCAACCCCAATGAAACTATCATTCAGTAAATGAAAGAAGAAACAAAGAGAGTACTTACAAGACTACAACTTTTCCATTGGAGCATTCAACCCCAAACCAAGAGCAAGGGTCAGTCTCTCCATCTTCATCATTCCAATTCGACAAAGCACCAAATGGGTCACTCACTACTCTCTCTCTAAACCTCAAAAGCGCCAAACCTGCACAAAGACACAACCTTTAAGCATTTTCCTTCACTTCCCCAAGAATCAAAACACCAAAAACCCAGTAACTCAAATTCCATTACCTTCATCATTCAAAGACCAACACAAGCTCAGATTCTGAAACAGCAACCACACAACCACCACACCCACAACCCCCAAAGGGTCTCTAAACCGATTGAACCTCCACTGATCCTTCATCTTTCTCAAAATCAAAGCAAACCCAATTACCAAAAACAAAAACACAACCAAAAACACTACAACTTTATCTCCAAACACCAGAGTTGAAAAGGCAGCAGATGAGTAAAGATCAAAAAACGTGTACTAGTACTAGTTGCTATCTAATAAAGACCCCTCACAAGTGTTTGAAAACGCGTTCCACTAGCTCAGATTACATATATTCTAGATAATAATAAAAAAAATCAATGTAAACGAGTCAGAGGAACCCAAAAGGTTCATAACTTCATACTTTACAATCAACCAACCCAAAACGCGAAGGGGTCTAAGAACTAGAGCGCACGGCAAGCTTTTGGAGAGTGGGGAGAGCTTGAAATGGGACGAGAAGACTACGCGCGCGCGTTTGGATTGTAGTCAAGTCTTTTGTAACAGAGACGGCAAGCAACGACTTGTGGAATAATTTACATGGAGAGATAGACAAGCCACACTGTCTTCTTTGTTAAATTTGACTCAGTAAAACACTCAAATTTTGGATAAGTCTTTGGGTCGACACCCACCGCGAAATTTAACATTAGTCTTCTAAGAATTTTCTGTGGCCTATGGGAGTTGATCATTGGATTGATGTTCATCGTCAAAACTAACTACTAGCATCAGCATGGTCCATAGATTAAGCTTTTTTTTTTCTCTCTCTCAAATAAAGTTTGGTGGGCATCTGGAACCTCATCTACTGTACACAGTAGAAAGATGATTGACGTCCATTACACATTTAGGCATATCGGATGGGTTCATATAAACTTTTGGATTAGCATCAAAGCTGGAATAGTTAGTTAGAGTGTGTGGCTTTTAACCACAAGGTCGGAAGGTTCAAGCCCTCCTTCTAGCGTACCACATGAACTTGTAACGTGAAACATTGATGAGTTTTTTTTTTCAAAATGAATCATGTTTCTCTAGAAATTATTGACGTTTTGCATCATTTTATATTACTATTGATAATCACATTAAAAAACTAATATCACCTAATCATCTTCATGAATTTCTAGCTATGGTTTTGCATCGTTTTATATTACCTTTGACAATCACATTAAAAAGTTAATATCACCTAATCATCTTCATGAATTTCTAGCTATGATTTACGTATGTATGTGACTTTTAAATTTCTACCGAGAATCATTTTATAAACAATGGTTCCAATTCCACACATATACTGTGGCCATGTGCCAAATCTATTTGAAAATTTAGGGGGGTAGGATTTTAAGATTTTTCTAAAGTGAGGGAGGTTACCGCAACTCTGACCAACTAATTTTTTATGGACAATTTTATACTAAAATCATAATTTGCGTGGAAGAATTAGCAAGATGATGTCTTGATGTTGTCCTCTACTCAAGCCTTAAAATTGATGGCTTACTTACTAACTGAACCACTTTCCATCGCATAAGGCACGTGTATCGCACCCAAAACTCTGGGGCCAGACACCAACGGCGTCGTTTCATAGTTGACTCGGTGGAGCGGACATGTATGAACTGATGGGCTGGCCCAAGCACGATCTGAGTATTCTATCATTCCATTGAACTTGGGCCGATGGCAAACGGCCCTTCAGTTTTTGGTTTGAATTTTAGCTATAGTGAAGTATGCTTTCTTGTGTTTGATTACCAAAAGGTAATGATTTTCTTTTGTAATGGGGAGCAATACAACTTAGGAACTTGAAAAACGTTTAGACTATATCAAATTGTTGAAAGTCGAAAGTAAAGAAAAATATCAAATTGTAAAAGTAAATTGGAATAGGTCTACTCATTTCATTTCATAGTCCCTTTATATAGGGATAGAATTACAACGGAAATATCAATTACAATAATGATACTAAATGCTGATTGAGCTGTAATTGCAATTTCTTGATTCGCTCTTCATCAGTCACTTTAACGAATGCACATAATGTAATTTTCCTTTAACACTCCCGCTTGTGCCAAGTCAAAGACGAAATGGTGCATGAGTTGTTGCCTCACTAAAAACCTTGCCAAATAACAATAAAAATCCTGTGGGACAAAAAATACACCTTAGTCGAAGGAAAAGAGCACAACGCACATTTTACATATGAGGATGACATGTGTGTGTTAGACTCCCCCTGACGTCTGCCCCTCCCCCTGATCCTTATTGGATCTTACATTAATCAAGGGAGCTTGGAAAGTCTTCGCATTCCTATGTTTTTCACATGTTTCTCAAATATGGCCTCAGGTAATGATTTGGTGAACAAATCTGCCACATTCTCCTCAGACCTTACCTGATTCACTTGAATCTTGAGGAGAGCATGTTGTTGCTGATTGTAGAAAAATTTTGGCGATGTGTCTTCTATTATCACCCTTGATATAACCTAGCTTCATCTGTTCGATGCAAGCTGCATTATCTTCATAAATGTAAGTAGGCTCTTTAGTGGTAGAACTCAAACCACTAGTCCCTCGAATATGTGTAATGATAGCTCTTAACCATATACACTCACGAACCACCTCATGTAGAGCAATGATCTCTGAGTGGTTCGAGGAGGTAGCCACAAGGGTTTGCTTGGTTGATCTCCAAGATATCGCCGTGTTCCCAATAGTAAATACATAACCAATTTGGGAACGACATTTATGTGGGTCAAAGAGGTACCTAGCATCAGCAAAACCAACCAAAACATCATTTGGGGTTTCGGTGTAGTGAGTGGCGCTTTCGCCATCAACATTTCCTTTAGGGATTGCAGTTTCATCTGTGGTCCCTCTTGTCTCTCTGTAGGGAAAGAATAGTCATAAGTCAATGGTTCCTTTTAGGTATCGGAAGATGTTATTGATACCATTCCAGTAACGCTGCGTTAGCGCTGAGCTAAATCTAAATAACAAGTTCACTGAGAATGAAATGTCTGGTCGAGTACATTAAGCTAAGTACAATAATGCGCCTATTGCACTTAGATAGGGAATTTCAGCTCCCAACACTTATTCGTCATATTCCTTTGAACGAAATAGATCTTTCTTTGCATCCAAACTTCGACCGATCATGGGAGTGCTGGCAGGATGCGCTTTGTCCATGTTAAATCGCCTGAGCATCTTTTAGACATACGCAGACTGGTGGATTAGTATTCCACAAACTCGGTGTTCTAGTTCAAGGCCTAGACAGAATCGAGTTTTTCCAAGATCCTTCATCTCAAATTCGGATTTCAAGTAGCTCGCGGTTTCTCTTATTTCATCAATGATGGGGCTTAGATGTGACAGCTGGCTGAGGACCTAGGAGCAACGCGAAGGAGGTGCAGCGACGCCAGGAACTGGGTTGCAAATGCCGGGAACTGAGCACCGACATCGGGAACTGGGCTGCGGTCGGTGACGCAGGCGGTGAACGCTGGGCGGAGGTGCGTGCAGGTCTGCTGGAACGCACGGAGATGAGCTGCTGGAGGCTAGAGTGCGTGAGGATGAAGCGCGAGGCTAGGCGAGGCCTGGGCTAGGCTGGAGGCCGGTGGTGTGCTGCAGGCCCGTGTGTTGGAGGTTGCAAGGCTGGGAGGGCTACTGCAGGCAGAAGTGCGCTAGGTGGAGGCTGCTGTGCGAGGAGCCGCGCGGGGTAGTGGGCTGGGATGCAGGCGAGGAAGGAAGAAGAAAAAAAAAAATAATTAGGGTGGCGGCAGAAGAGAAAAGTTTTTTTTCTCTTCTAGGGTTTAGGTTTTTTTTCTTCTCGAAATTAGGGCTAGAGACTCGTGCTGATAACGTGTAAAACTAAATTGGAATTGGTCTACTCATTTCATTTCATAGTCCCTTTATATAGGGATAGAATTACAACGGAAATATCAATTACAATAATGATACTAAATGCTGATTGATCTGTAATTGCAATTCCTTAATTCCCTCTTCGTCAGTCACTTTGACGAAGGCACATAATGTGCTTTTCCTTTAACACAAATACGATTTTATAATAGGTCAAAATTCTATAAATCGTAAATTTTTATTTGGTAGTCGGTAGCTTTTATTTGGCATCTTATGGTAAGGTCAAAATTCAAATTCTACCGACCACAACGTAATCCATATTCATTAAATATCACATCATATTCTACCAACTACAGTGCAAGTCTTATACATTGAAAATTTCACGGTTGAGTGGCAACGTAGTTATTGTTCGTTGAATTGAAAATATTACTTCTATTTCAGTCCCAACACAAACGACCACATGCGATCCTTAAACATTGAATAACAGTCAATTTAGTCTCCAAATTATTTCACAAACTGAGTAATTCTCAATAAACATTACACCAGAGTAATCAAAAACAAGATAAAATAATTTGCAAATGTATATTTATGTGTTTTTATTTGATACAAACTGTGTTTCTAATAGTTGAAGAGTTTACAATGGTGAGATCCGGCGCCGCATGGTAGAACATGACGGACACATAACTAGACCATTCACATTACAAGTTGTACAAGGACTAAATTCACCGTCACAATGAACCCTATGACTTCCATCACATGTTTGGCATAGCACAAACTTGATTCCTCCACATAAGTCACACGGTCTAGAGTCTACCACCGGTAGCCATTGCATCATTACCTTCAGATCACCACTTTCGTGGAGTTGTCGGATCTCTTCAACCCCACCAATGCATATCCCACTGATGAAGACCATAGGCAAAGTGAAGGTCCTACTTCCCATAAGCTCTTGCAACTCCTCGAAAATTTTTGTGTCCATTGACAAATCTCGTTCGTCTATGGGAACACAAAATCCTCTAAAAATTGATCGGACAACCTTACAATCCTCGTAAGTTCTGCGCACTACACGTAGGCTCGTATAGTAGATTACCACACGGCGATCATCGTCGTGTATCCTACTTGGGCGCGCAATGTGGTGGGCCCACAAGCGAAAGACTGTGGTGGATGTCTTGGCCCGATGTATGATAGAGGCTCTCCTCGGGGTGAGGGCTTCAGGTTCGGGTTGGAACAAGCTCCGGATGTCTTTAAAGGACGAGCAAGAAAATCGTCTACGTGATCGCGGTGTTTTGATTGTTCCCACCTTGCTTGGTGATTTCAAATTCAACCATGATGGTGCAAACATGATGGTGAGAGGGAAAGATTATAAGAACAAATGGAGGATTCTGGCTGGAGGACGAAAAGGGGGGAGAAATATAATGGTAGGGAAGAAGAATGAGACTGCTCAAAGTGGGGTGGTGTTTAGTGGTGTGAAGGGATATTTAAGGACGAGCAAAGCCACTATTGGGGTACCTTAATACAGAAAGTCTATTAAGTTTTGGTCCTATATAAGCGTAATTATAAATTTCCAAAAATAGAATGGCAAAATACCAAATGACGATAGTAAATTACTAAAAGAAGAGAATTCAAAATTTCCATTGCATCCAGTGTGCACTGTGATTTATCATTTTATGATTGTTTAGACCAAAAAAGAAATGTATATCGTAGTAAAAACAAATTCTATATTTGAATTCACGTAAAACAAATTCAAGTAAAATTTACGGTCAATGATGAAGTCTACTATATTAGGTTGAATTCCATATAAGGTGATATGTGTAGGGAGCCATTCTAATGATGATCACTTTAATGAGGATTAGTTGAAGACTTTCTAATCAACGGTTTGAAAAACTCAAGTTTCGATTACATTTTGACAAATCAATTGTTAGATGTTTATGTATACACATGAGTAGATCACTTATGAAAATTTTCTTCCAAATTGCTACTCGTTAAGGTACCGAACTAGATCAAATAAATGGACGAACCAAATTTGTCAAACATGAACCGTTCATGTTCATGACTGATAAATCACGATTATGAACCCCTTAAAGATTTTCAATTGAGTTGAAAAATTGCATAAATGATCTACACATGAATATCCAAAATCACTTAATAGTTGATTTGCAAAAATGTGATTGAAAAGTGAGTCTCACAATTTGGTAGTTGGTAGCGGTCTAAATTTTCGGTTTTGTTATGGTACGATATAAAATCAAATCTTAACGACCACAACGTAATCTATATTCATTAAATGTAATACAATTGATTTTACCGACCGCGGTGTAATCTTTCTTTCTTTTAAAATTACATAATAACTGAGTGCATGCTAAACTACTTGAAGGTACTAGAAACCCAACGTTCTCTTCTTGAGTATTATTTCCACATTAAAGACACAAAATTTACTCAGTTCGATATCGGTAAGATTCCTATATACCGTACAGACTGAATGTGGGGTTGGTGGCCATATGAAAACCGGAAATCTTGGTTTGGTTATGGAAATGCCAAAATCAACAAAATCAAATCTTACCGACCACAATGAAATCTAAACTCATTAGTAATAATTTAAATTCGAGTTCTAACCTACTAACACGAACTCGAGTGATAATAAATTCAAACTTTAAAGTTTTTTCTTTGTTACGTAAAATTATGTAGATTACAAGCCATTTTCTAACGAATCAAATGAGAGAGTTGATGTAGCTTCAACAATAATGCTTCCAAACCAAATATTTTCACCTTTAGTTCTGTGCCTTTAATTTGCCAAGACATATAACATTTGCTTCTCTGTAAACATGTTTGAACTCTTAAAACTATGGAACTGATAAAGACGAATTTGATGTTTCAAAACAGTGGTAGAATTTACCAAGCTAATTGATCTTTTTCACTTAAGCAGTCAATGAGTACTAATTGTTTGATTTGCGGAAAGTTGAAAACATTCTTCCAAGTTCGAATATCTCCAAATGAAATATGATGGGGTTTGCATGTATATGAAATACAGTTTTCTTCACCCACTATGAAATATAGAGTGCAAATGGAACTTAATTTTCTTTAACAATAACCAATTATAACAAAAGACTCTTCCATTAAAACAGATGAATAAAAGAAAGTACAACTTGAACTTATGAATCCCAAATTAAACAGAGGAGAGCTTTCCCATTACACAACACTGAGTCTCATTATCTCTTTCTTGTCTCATCTTCTGGGAATCTGATCGATCAGTTTTACTGTCCCGCAGTTGAACATGAAGGGCACGTAATCATGCCATTCATGTTACAGTCCATACAAGGGCAAAACCCATCTTTCTGTCTGTAGAGTTTGTGGCTTCCGTTGCAAGTCTGGCAGAGAATAAATCTCAGCCCTCCGCACACATCACAAGTTTTGGACTCCACCACCGGGAGTCCTTGGAGTATTGTCTTTAGCTCTCCGCTTTCATGGAGCTGCCTCACCTCCTCGGCGCCACCAATGTAGTCTCCGCTGACGAAAACCATGGGCAAGTTCAAGTCCTTGCTCCCAGTGACCTCCTCCAGCTCCTGTACAAACTTGGAGTCCATTGACAGATCTCGCTCGTCAATGGGGACCCGAAACCCTCCGAGGATCGATCTGACCACCCTGCAATCCTCAAAGGTCCTCCGCACCACACGGAGACTCGTGTAGTAAATCACTACACGTTGGTCTCCGTTGCGCACTTTGCAGCCACTTGGGCCCTCTACGCCGCGAGCCCAGAGGCGCAGGAGGACCGTGGTGGACATCTTGATACGCTGCAAAATGGAGGCACTCCTCGGGCTCAGGACCTCGGTTTCGGGTTGAGATTTGCAGAGGTTTTGGATGTCTCTGAAGGATGAGCAAGAAATACTTTTGCACGAACTCGGTGCTGGCGCGGGTTGGTTCACCTTGCTCGGTAATTTCAACCATGAGGATGAGAACATGGCCATGGAGATCGAACAGAGAGAGACTAAACAGCAAATGTGTGGGTTTGTAGAGGGGAAATGAAACCTGATTAGCTTTTGTTGGGTGGTGTTTAGTGGAGTCTGGAGGGCTATTTAAGGCGGAGCAAGATGGCCAACCCTAATATGGTAAGCGACGTTAGTACTAGATTGGAAAATAATAATATTACCTAAGTTGCTCAACTTTTCTATGTATAATTATGGGTGCCAGTTGAATGCTCAGGCTGTGTATAATTATGGTTTTTAAGTACATGCAATGCATCCAATAAAACAGTTAAAGAGATTTATTATGGGTGCAAATGAGTTGTTCAGAATATAAATTAAGCAAAGGTGGCAGATATAATTCTCCACGTCCAGATTGGGTTCTTGCTGTTGTGTTAGCCAAATTGCTAATAACTTGGAGAATTCAATTCTATAAATTTGAATCGATGGATGTTCTTGTCTAGTTCTTATTATCCATTTTGTACCTAATCGATATATCCTACCTCTATTTATTAATTTATGCATGAAACCACTACAAATTATGTGAATAACTACGTACTATATTTGTTGCTTGTGATTATATTCAGAGTTTTGTTTATGTATATACAAGATATTCACAAACAACTGAACCATCGGGATGGTGATATCAAAGCGTCTAGTGTTGATATTGTGGAAAACCATCGTCCGTATATAGTTTACCCAGCTTTGCCTGACTCATTATGTACATACAGTTAGTAATGTCTTAGTTTTTATTGATGTTCGAATCAATATGTAATAATTTTTTACTTAGGAAATCAATAGATTCCTTAAAATTAATGGAAATCTTTTTCAACTATTTGCTTATCCATGATGCATTTTGTCCCTTTCTATTCGGCTATCTTAACTATATCCATTTGTTGAATCATTCATGTAGTCCTTGCAAGGTTCTTGAACAAATTAGGGCAAATTCTTTCTATGATACCTGAGGTATGGTCAATTGGACACTTTGGTACCTAGTTTTCAAAAGAGGACGTACAGTTTGATACCTAAACTTAGGCTTCATTTGACGTTTTGGTACTTCTGTTAATTTTTCTGTTAAATATAAGGATAAAATTGACATTTAGAATATATGTATAAAAACAAAATAAAAATGGCTAAATACAAATTACTACCCTGTGATTTAGGTCCAAAATCAATTCAGTCCTTGAACTTCTAATTTCATCAAAAACACCCCTGTACTTTCAATTTTGATCTAATAGGTCCAATTTGTTAGTTTTCCGACAATTGAGTTATTTAACTTGTTAACGTGGCTCATATATGACCTATGTTTTATGATGTGGTGTCGAGGTGGTCTGCATAGTCAATTTAGGAGTGAGTCCTACTATTAAAAATAAATAGTTTTTCAACAAATAATCCAACTATAACTTGAACCCATAACAGAATATTAACAAATTGGACCTATTAGATCAAAATTGAAAGTGCAGGGGTGTTTTTGATGAAATTAGAAGTCCAGGGACTGAATTGATTTTGGACCTAAACCACAGGGTACTAACTCGTATTTAGCCCAAATAAAAAACATGAGTTTGTGGGTCTTCATCATTTTTTAGGTCATTTGGAAGAAAATGAACATGAATTAATGTTTTTTTTTTTTTTTTGATGACATGAATTAATGCTTTTGGATCTTCAGGTACCAAACTAGTTCAGACCACTAGTACCTATAAACGGATTCTATGCACCGTCAGTGCTACGCGCGTGTCACTCATGCGCATAATATTTTATTATTATTATTATTTTATTTTATTTGTGGTCTTATCCGCACCGATGCCAGTCCCTTCATTATCTTCAGCACCCAATTGCAAGACTGCGTTTTTTGAACCTTCTTGACCTTTGAAACTTGGATTCAGAATGGGTATGATGGAGTTTGTTAGATTTTGGAGAGAGGCCAAATGGGTCTTCAAGAATATGGGTGTGTTTTTGTTTTCTTCTTTCACCACATACAAAACAGAAGAGGATTGAAGCTTAGATGAAGAAGAAGAGGGGCCATTTTGGGAGGGATTTTCCGACGAGAAATTGGCAAGCTGCAGCGAGGGTTTGGTGAGAAAAGGGAGAGTGATTCAGAAGACATAGAAGCTGTTGTGGACCAAAAGAAGACTGTGGGACTTCAAAACGTCAAGCACGTGAGTAGCACACTGTCAGTGCTCATGCACTGATGACTGATGGTGCACAGAATAAGCTCCGATCTAATTCATTAATAAAAAAAAAAACAAATGTCATATTCACATAAGACAATTCCGTGATCCTTAAACACGTGGCACATGGGACCCACAGAATCACGTGAATTCGACTACGCGCCAACCAACTAACCTCTCCTTTCAAAACTCACACAGATCTCTCTCAGTAGCTTAGTTTCCATGGAGAATTCGAAACTGGTCCAAGTCTCGGAGCAAGAGGTCCGAATCGACTTCACCCTCAACCAAAAATGCCGCGCCAACGTCCGCCTGACCTCCCTGAGCTCCACGTGCCCCGTCGCCTTCAAGGTCCAGACCTCCTCTCCTGACAAGTTCCTCGTCAAGCCCCCCACCGGCCTCATCCCTCCCTTATCCTTCGCCACCTTCCAGGTCGTCCTCAAGCCCCAGTCCCACCTCCCCGCCTCCTTCCCCCGCTCCCCCGCCGACCGCTTCCTCATCAAGACCGCCGAGTTCTTCCCCTCCGCCGGCGCCAACTCCGACTCCCTCGACTCCTGGTTCAGGGGGGCCCACACTCGCGACCTCAAGCTCAAGGTCGCCTTCGTGGGCCCCGTTCTTCTGCGGCACGCCGTGCGCGGCGGGGATTGCGAGGCGGTCAGGAATATAATCAGGCGGCAGAGGACGATTCTGGCGGAGCTGACGCCAGGGGAGGCCGAGTCGCTGCTCCGAGTCGCGACCGAGTTGGCCGAGCCGGAGAGGATGATTAATTTGCTGCTTGAGGCCGGGTTGAGGATCGAGGCGGGTCTGAGGTTGGATCAGGTGGATGAGGAATTGGTGCGGAACGGGATGGATGAGCTACGCGTGGCGGAGCCTTCTGATCGGTTTGCTAGTGTTCTGGGTTTTAGGGAATCTGGACCGTCGACAGCAGAAGACCCCAGCAGGATAAGTAAAGGTCATGGCCATCGTCCACGAGTTGCCACTGATAGTGATGTAAGTGTTTCTTCTTAGTTGTACTAGTCTTGCATGCACCTGATTAAGCATTTTGTATTTCTGGACAGTCTGAGCCTTTTATTTTTTGAATGCATCAATTATTTTATGGCTACAACTTACAAGCACCTTAGCACAAGCATATAGAAACAAATCACATAACTACTTTTGGGATGATGCCAATAGCTAATGACTTTCAAATGAGCCTCACTCTGGTTACTATATATGAGTTCTAATTTCATATCCATAAGGGGTGATAAGGCTAACCAGGATGTACGTTGTTGTTATTATTATTATAGGGGTTATGATATACAGATTGATCACAATGTAGGCTAATGTTTGGTTATATTGCTTGGAATGAAGCTAATGACTCTAAATGAGTCTCACTCTGTACGTGAGGCCTAAATTAATATGCACTCTGTTGGTCACTTGGTCATAAATCCAAATCCGTATGAGCTAGGACAAATGTTATTATCATATGTTATGATAGACAAATAATCAAATGTAGGTGTTTAATGTTTTTGATTATGTTGTTTGGGGGCTGATTGAGTGGAACTTGCAGAAGCTAGAATTGGGGGAACAAATGTTGATGGCAGCGCGAATCGGGGATTTGAGAGATGTGGAACTGTTGTTTCTTAAAGGAGCAGACATCAGCTACTGTGATCAATATGGCTTGACAGCTCTTCATGCGGCAGCCATTAAAGGGCACAAGGAGGTTGTTCTGATGCTGGTCGAATTTGGGCTAGACTTGGAATCCAGAGACAGTGAAGGCCATGCGCCGCTGCATTTGGCGGTTGTGGGGGGAAACTTGGAGACGGTTGAGATGTTGATACAGAATGGGGCTAATGTGAATGCCAAGAGCAAGAGTGGGGCTACTCCTTTGTACATGGCCACAGCTATGGGGTATGATGATATCACTGAGTTTCTTATCAGCAGAGGAGGCTGAGATTGCGAAGGAAGCAAGAAAGTCACTAAGTAGCTGAGTTTTGATCAAGACAAGAAGTTGAATTGGAGTTGTGGGAAAATGATGAAGAGGAAAAGTTGATTGAAGCCACCCAAATACTTGTAGGAAGCTTCTGTTTTAGGCTTTATATCCCACTTTCATGCTTTTTACAGATCAATATATTTCGTGGATAGTTTACTGGTTATATAATATTGGTAATGGTTTAATTGTCAAATGGGGATGTAGCTCAAATGGTAGAGCGCCCGCTTTGCATGCGGGAGGTACAGGGTTCGATCCCCTGCATCTCCACATTTGTTTTTTGTATATTTGTACAATTCATTTTCCTTTGTTTCAGCAGACAATTTCAGAAAGAGATGTGAAAACAAATAAAAAATAAATAAGAGCCCAAAGCAATTACATTATTACAAAAGACATCCACTGAGGGATTTCAACCAGAAATTTTGAGTGTATCTTGAATGATCTTAGACTCACAAGTAATTTAGCAACTTTAGCTACAAAAGAAAAATTCACTCGCTCTAAATAATTCAAGATAAAAGCTATTATTTAATCTGAGATTGTGAGTAAACAAAGTAGTTTGTTAAAGATAAATTGGTCTTCGTTTACTTGTTTGTCAGGTATCAATCATTTCTTAACCCTTTGCTGTTACTTCTTAACCCTTTGCATAGATTATTCTTCATCGAGATGAACGGCTTCTTCAACATGTGCTGACAATAGCTCCCTAATTTTGCCAAGGATTTAAGTTGCATGTACTTAATATCCTTATTGATCTCATGTATTGTTTCCCTCAATTCATCATTGTTCATAGCCATGTCTTTTTCTAGGGACTTGTTCACTGCAGATTTTTCCTTTATGGGTGATTCATCATCATAAACAGGCCTTTCCTCAACTTTAGCACGTCCTTCAAGTAGTGTAATCTGAATATCAACGGCGAATTCATCGATTTCAAGCTTGTCGATTTTTCTTTGTAATCGCCCCTTTTTCTTCTTAGATTTATGCACGGCATATAGGTCAAGTAGTTTAGGAATGACTTGTATAGCCTTCTTGGTCTCTGCAGCTGCAGCATATTGTTGAGCCTTTTGGTTTTGTGCGCGGACCTTCTTCTCAAGCTCTTGCTTCTGTTTCTCAAGCTTCTGATGTATCTCTTCCAATTCTTTAAGGTTCTTAAGCTCTAGGCTCTGTTTATCAAGGTCCCGTTGATGGAGATGGGGATCGAATTCTGGCTCATCTCTTTCAAAGACTTCAAGAGACATGATTGCCTTTACTTTTCCCTTTTGGTGAAGAGACATTCGTTTCCAAAACACAAGTTTACAGACCCTCCAACGAAATCACTAGGCGTAGTAACAGTACCTGATTCTATGCGCTCGTTCTTCTTCTCTGAAAATCAAGACTTTGTAGGCTAACTTGAAGAATTTAATTAGCCTCGTACCTCTTTTATGTAGTATCAACTTAGTTCTTCTCCTAATAGAATATGGAGAAAACATAATTTTATATTACCTAAATCTGGACTAAAGAATCTAGTTCCGAATAGGATACGGAGAAAATCCTAGCCGAGAAATTTCATATTTTTTGGCCATAACTAATTTTTTGGACAAAAATAAATACCAAAGTAAAATGAAATTCCCAATTTACCCGCGTTATTTTGAAGTCCCTACTCCTACTACCTCACACACACTAGCTCTCTCCGTCACTCCAACTCGGTCCAAATGTACGGCCTCCTCTCTCTCCTCCTCCTCCTCCTCCGCTTCTTCGCCGCCGCAGTCTCCGCCTCCTCCACCTCCTTCCCGGACCGTTTCACCTCCTCCTCTCTCCGGCGTCACAAATCCCAAGAATACTTCGAGCTCGGCCGTCCTCTGTCGTCCGATCTCCTCCCCCCGTCCTGCTACCGCCGCGTCCTCACCCACTCCTTCGCCAACACCATCAACGGCCCTCCCTTCTCCGCCCCATACTCCCCTCCGCCGCCCTCCGAATCCTCCGTTTGCTCCGCCCCATGGTCCCACGTCGCCCTCGAGTTTCGCGCCAAATGCAAAGGCGAGCAGTACGACCGCATCGCCGGGATCTGGCTCGGCGGCGTTGAGCTCCTCCGTACCAGCACCGCCGAGCCGACCGAGAAGGGAATCTTCTGGAAGGTTCGCAAGGACATCACTAAATACTCCTCCGTCCTAGCTCGCTGCGATCTCAACCTCACCATGATGCTCGAGAACGTCGTCGATCGCGTCTTCACTGGCGTTTACCACGTCGAGGTTCATTTCCTCTATTACAAGGCAAACGTCGCCGTTTCGGAGCCTAGGGTTTCTTCGATCCTTGCAGATCAAACTTTCAACGGTCAAAAATTGGGGATCGTTGTTCCCGAGGAGCCTGCCGATTTGATAGTTCCGATCTCCGACGACGGCGACAGAGGGTTTTGGTTCAGAATCGACAGCGAATCGGATCTCCCTTCCAAGCAAATCCAACTCCCTCGGAACACACGACGTGTCGTTCTTGAGCTCTACGTTTCGTTTCACGGCAACGACGAGTTCTGGTACTCGAATCCGCCGAATCTATACATCACGACGAACAATCTTACCACCGGACGAGGAAATGGAGCTTACAGAGAGATTTTCGTGACGGTTGACGGCGAGTTGGTGGGATCGGAGGTGCCGTTTCCGGTGGTCTTCACCGGCGGGATCAATCCGTTGTTTTGGGAACCGGTGGTGGCCATCGGAGCTTTCAACCTTCCTTCTTACGATTTCGAATTGACGCCGTTTCTGGGGAAGCTTCTGGATAAGAAGGCTCATAGCTTTGGAATTGGAGTGACCGATGGAATTTCATATTGGCTTGTTAATGCCAACTTACACATTTGGTTGGATCATAAATCCAAGGCTGTGAAAGCTAAATCAAACTCGTTTCCTTCGCCGGCGATTGAAGTGAAGCGTAATGCTCGGTTCAAAAAGCTTGACGGGTCGTTCAGGATCAAGGCAAGGAGGAGGAGTGACTTTGTGGGGTGGGTTAAGTCGAGCTCAGGGAACTACACTACCACATTCTCGCAGAAGTACAAGTTCAGCAGCTCGGTTAGTTTTGGGAAGAACGGGACGTACAAATCGGTGAACCAGAAGGTCAAGGCTGAGAAGGAAGTGAGGGTTGTGAGTGAGACTGGTGTGGTGGTTCTTAGAACTAGGGTTAAGGGAAGGTACCCTATTGATGTTTTTACAGCTACTCTACCAGGTAAGAAGAAAGACACCTATGTGCTCCTCACCAATGTCACGCATTTGGTGAAGGAGAGGAGCTGGCACGGGGGATATTTGAGCCGTGTTAACAACATTCAAGATTCAAGAGGGTGGATGGAGGTCAGGGATCATTCTGTTCTTTCTGGAACAGCAGACACTCGGCAGAGTTTCGGTTACAAAGATAACTTTGGCTGCTACTCGCGCACTATTGGCGCTGTTGATGGCAGCTTGATCAGGGATAATTCCAGCTTTCATTGCATATCTGCTGCATGATTCTGATCTCCCTGCTCTTAGATCCTTTCCCTATTGCAAAATTTCAAAACTTAAAAGCTAATCCTAGCTATCTATTTGTGTTTCTTTCTAATCTAGTCTGGCTTCCTAGCCACTTCATCAGATTGTAATAATGTATAGCTCTGAGAACCTCAGGAACTCATATGCATTTGTTATTTGTATTTTGTCTCAAGAATCAAGAGTAAAAATGAGAGATTGTAAAATAGATACATGAACACTGCGGTGACTCGCATCAACTTAGATAGTAGATACATAACATTTCTATTATATAACTGTATCGAGTAATGCATTATACAATTTGACTATGTAACTTGACCAATACCATTACATTATTGGTAAGGATATAGATTTCTTTCTATGAGCCCTATGACTGCGGGACTTGAATTTTGAGAGGTAAAAATGGTTGTCAAACTATATGATTCTTTCTTACCAATGATTAACATATAGAAAATAAGCTTGTACAGGAAAAAAAGCTCAGCAAAAGCTATCTTCATTCATGATCTACTTGAACCTCTTGCTGGACGCCAGAAACCTTTCTGACCAATAAGAAATTGACCCTGATGGACGGTTGAAGACCATTGAAGCGAATGCAAAAGTGGCCTCAGCTTGTCTATCATTTCCATTGTATCTTGAATTACTATATATCCACCAGGCCTCAGTATGCGATCCATCTCTACCACTACCTCTACAATGTCGCATCTGACAAAAATGAAGACTATTTAAACAACATTGTTCACCAGAAGTGGTGCACATGAAAAGATACATATATGCACTAATGCAGTCGAGATTTATATTCATCAAATGTCAAAATCAGGTAGGTGCCACAAAACAAGCAAAATGTTTGAGAAGGGTAGTGTAGTAAGAAATCAGTATGTACCTTTGAGAAAGGCTTTGAAAGAGAAAACTTGAATGCAGTAGATCATAGGTTCGAGGGTAGGTACTCAAAGACTCGCACCAGTCATGATAGAATCCAATCAATCCTCTATCAAATATAATAGGCAGAGTATCTGGTACATGAACCGGGATGACATTCATTACCCAGAGAGGTAGATCGATAAGCGCCGCAGCAAATCTGTAAAGCATAAGCTTCAATCAATTTGAACAACAAGAGCACTATTAAGATAAACAAAATGATTGGGTGTGGAAATATAATTTACCCTCCATAACCAGCATTCATATCCATTACATTCCGCACACTTGACCAGTTTATAGCAGCATTATTCCGATAGGAATTTGACACAAGTGCAGACCAAACTTTAGTGTCCTTGTAGAACTTCTCCTCGGATTCTGGCTCAGGCGATAAGCTTTGAGGTTTACTGATAAGCCTCTGCGGCCATGGCGCGGGCCAACTATATCCAGGTAGTTGGGAAAGGCAACGACTAAGTGGCGCGTACCTGTAAAACAAAAATCTAGAAGATTAAGTCAAAACATTGATCAATGTAGACAAATTTTATGTTGGTCCAAACCTATATGTCTTCTATGCTTATCATGGGTTGCATATTTAACATGGGTAACAATTTTCTAACCAAACAATTTAAAACTTAAAACAAACTCATCCCCAACGGGCCACCACACCTGCATGGCTGCATCACTCTCACTAAAGTAACAATGAGCAGCAACGATGGGAAAAGATATATTTCAGAAAATTACCATGAACTAGTTTTCTTGTCTTTAGGATCACACACAGGTGGATCATGTTGTTGGCGTTCACTGTAGCAGGAAGTAGAGTCAGGCTTTTGATATATTACGAGCCCAATTCCAGTTGAATCAAGACTCTTAGCAACAACCTTCCAGCACATTGCTGTTGTCAGAGCCACCATAGCTGCAAGAAAAATGAATGAGTATCCGACTTGGATCAGCTTAACATCTTCACCTTTTTTATTGGAAATATTACTGCTAAACTCCACACTGTACAAATGATGCTTGCATAACTTCATGCAATATGGTAATACAAAGAAAGGAAGCCAACCAAAAGGATGTCATAGAGAGAGAAGGGTCAGCTTACGAACATTTCCATACTCCGCGATCTCTTTCGTTATCATCACGATAAACTGGTGTAGCAGACCATATGAAAAATCCCCCAGGCCTAAGAACCCTGTTGAGCTCCAACAGTGGTTTCCCGCCTGCAGCAATAAAAACCATCAAAATAGCATAGAGAAAAGGACAATGAATAACAAGTAAAGAAATAACTTCACACTTGATGCTAAGAACTATTATAGAAAAAGTACCATCAGCATCCCAGTGAACCCTGCACCGCGCACAATGAAGCAAATCAAATGCATCGTCTGGAAATGTCAGCCTTTGTGTTCCAATAACTGAAAGAGTAGCAGGAATCCCCCTTTCTAGAGCAAACTGTATCTGAGCTTCATGTTCATCTTTTGGCGCAAACGACATGGCGATAACATTTTTGTCCAGCAAATATCCCCCAAAGCTAGCAACCCCACAACCAACGTCCAAAATGACCCTTATGTTCTTCCCCCATACAATAGTCGGCAAAGTCTGCAGCGAGAAAACTAAAATCAAATTCTACGAAAAGCAATGCAAAATCAAAAGCAACAACAGGAACGCGTAACACAGTACCTTTTGAATGTACTCAATGTAATGAGTAACCCCCTCCTTAAACTGAGTACCACCCCCAGGAAAAACAAGGTAATCACCGGACTTCCGCACCCAGTTTTGATCCTTCTTGTACTCAACCAGCTTCGGGTGAGGTACATTGTCATACCATATCTAAACACACACAGTAAAAAAACCATCAATTCACCATTGAATACTCTTAACTACACAATCTCTCACATTTTCGCAACCACGTCCCCAAAATGGAAAATTCTGCTTCCAAATTATAGCTTAAATTCAATTGCACTAGTTATAGACAATCTTCACCATTAAAAGCGTACAAATATGCAACACCTACCAAAACCAGAAACAATTAATTACGAGCAAATCTTACCAAACCAGAAAGCTCACCATGTCCCTGCTCTTCGGCCACGGAACCTTCACCTTATAGCCACTCGGCAACGGGACCAGGCACCTCGGGCTCGGCGTCGGGCAATGCCGCTCGCGGTGCTCCATGTGGCGGCGCGACTGCAAGGCCTTGATGGCCTTGAAATTGTCCAGGCAGGGGATGAAATCGACGGCCAGGGGGCCGGGGCAGAGCTCCCAGGATATATTGACGGCGGCGAGTTCGCCACCGGAAACGGCACCGGTTTTGGCGGTGGACGCGATAGGGTTGGAAGGCTGAGGTTGAGAAGAGGAGGAGGAATGGAGATCGGAGGAGGAGAGGAAGAGAGGGGTGGGGGTGGAGTTGGTGAGGAGGAGGAGAGTGACGCAGAGGAAGAGGACTGAGAGGGCGAAGAGGAACGGGTATTTTCTCTCTTTCAAGAACACTGAGATGCCCATTTTTTATTTTATTTGAGCTCTCTACTCTGTGTGTGTGTGTGTTGAAGGTTCTGTTAAAATAGGAATGGGGTATTTAAGAAGTAGGGTCGAAGGTGAGGTGATCGGGATTCCAGGTTGGAGAGGAGAACGCGGTATTTGTATGAGGATTTCGAAATGTCGGTACTCAATGAAAGCCTTTTGTGGAGGTCAAGACAGGTATTTTGACTTATGCAATTATTATTTTATTTCTTTTTTGAAATAATTATTTTATTTCTCAAGCACATAGTTTTTCTTATTTAAACTCCAGCAAGGTAAGGCGTATTTGGAACAGCTTCTAAGATGCCTAAAAGAAATGCAAAATTATTCCTCAAAACCAATTTCATGTGCTCTTAAAACTATGCGAGATAAATTTCAATAGCAATCCCAAGCAGGCTTGTAAAAGTGTGTTTGTTACAGAATCCTTGAAGTGCCTCTTCAAAAACCACCGAAAAAAAATGCTTCTATAATGCAAAAAACACTTGATTCCTCCGCCAATTCTTGAAGTAATCCCAAACAAACCATAAGCTTCTTCAACCCAACAAAGCTCCACACAACACTGCAGTGGTATCAGGAAAGCCTGATGTAATAAACTGGGTCAGTCCAAAACCAATGGCTTTTTGGATTCTTCAAACATGCAGCATAAATTTAAAACCATTCTAAAACCTATAAAGCAGAATTTGCACAAAAAGATTTAAGGAAAAGAAAATGCAAAATCAGAGGCGGCATCAGACAAATGTTGCTCCATGAATTTTGAAGTAATAAGGTGCCTTGTAATCCTTCACAAAAAAACTCTCCTAAACTGGTAAACAGGCAAGATACCTCCATCATACAATACTTTGAATTCGGTTGGTTTTACACAACTATTGAGGGAAATTATCAAAAATAGACTTGCTTGAGAAAATTGGTTAAGACTTTATCTATGCCCACAACTTTTTCAATCTACAATGCATGGCCTCCGTTCTCCACGTCAACTTCTCCCATTCCAGTGTCTTCTTCATCTTCACTGCCTGTATCACCCCCAACCTCCTCATTCTCCTGGCGGAGCTTACTCATGTGCTCTTGCAGCAATTTATCTTCCTTTTCACTCACCTGCACAAGAACACCATATTAGACCCAAACAAAAAAGGTTTCTATGCAAAGGTTAAGAAACAGTTGGAGCTGGCTCCAGACTATGAATTAAGATGTCAATGCTCTGGAATCACAACGATAAAGCACAATTCTTAAGACAAAATTTACTTGTAACAGAAACAAAAATGTACACAGAAGAGGGTTGGTACTCACCACTCTTGGTGCTTCCTTCACCAATAGTTTCCCCTTGTGATGCTCTATTGCTTTTGTGCAGGCTACAATTGCATTGCCTAGAACTGTTATACCTTGTTCCTGTCCAACACAGAACAGCAATCATGAATTCATTAGCAAAGAAACCAGTGACAAACTATAGCATGTTACTTTACAGCTGCTTGGAGGAAGTTCAAGAAGACTTCCTAAATCTTCAGATTCCAAAAACATATGTTTAAAAAAGAGATCTTGTATGCCATATTCAAGTGGGAGTAGGAGAAAGCGATGATATAAATGAAATACAAAAGAACCAGCAGTTTAAGCTTGAATATGTTGCTAAAAATGATCAAATGGATAAATCAGCGAATAACAAACTCTTTTTAAAGCACACACAGACATACAACATACAGTAAATTAAAAAATAAACATTACACTAGTGCAGAATCAAATTGGGAAAAGGTTGTGATCCTCCAAGGAGCCAACAAATAAGTATATGTTATCTATTCATATAGGAATGCTCAACATACAATTATCATGCAATGGAACCATAAAAAAACTCAAGATTTGCATCACAGTTTGGCATACCTTATCAAGAGTCTGTGTGGTAAGAACATAGAGTGGAGGAGCAACCAACTTAATCTTCACAGGACAGTCATTGTTGCCCGCAGCTTCTGCTTTCCGCATGGCATCCTGCACAATCACATGTTTAGAATGTTATCAAGCCAAAAATAAGAACCATATAAGAAAAAGACGAGGCCGCAAAGGGGAACTATTATACCTTAATGTGAAGAACACCATCAAACTGGAAACACTTCATTTCAATATCAGCACGGATCTTCAATGGTTGTGGTGTCATTCTTCTCCTGATGTTCTTTACCAGAGAGTCTTTCACTTCCTCTGACACAGCAGGGACAACCTTAGTAACCTACAAACACATATATAAGGAAATGAAGTGTCTAAGCGAACGAGGCATAACTGGATAATATGCAGCATAAGATAACACACGGCATAAACCATCACAGCCAGTAACACGAATTACCTCCTGTCCATCAGGGCCGGTCTCTTTCACCTCACATGTAAGGGCATTGAGAACTGTATCAGGATCAGTGACAATTACTTTAAAAGCCTGCACAAAGAATAATTCATGTTCAAACTGAAAATAAAGAACACAAAGTACTCTGAAAGGTTGTGAACATTCTCACCTCAAAAGCATGACCATACTTCCGGTACAACGGCCAGCCAATATTGACGTACAACTCCTGTAACAAGTAATTCATTTAGTTATATAGCCTACAAAAATAATGAATGACAAACAAACTAAACAACTGGATTCAATCAATAATTTTCTTCAGCATGTCCTCTCCTGAGCTGAACAAATTTGCAACAAGCACAATTTTAAATAGAAGTGTCTCTATAACACAAACATATATAGTCCTTCCTGCCCCACCCCTATTTAGATGATAGATGACGAAAACAATTAAGCATTCAATCAATAATTTGTTTGAGATTGCCCAATTGAGCCAAAAAAATTCTCAACAAGCACAATCCCAAACGAAAAGAGTGCATCTATAACGCCAACACACTGTTCCTAAGGCCTCTCTCCCCCACACACAGTCACAATAAAATACTGTCCATTTCTGTAGATTCACCTACCTTCGAAGCAATTCAAGTTTCAACTCTAACTCTGCATACTAATGATCCTAGAAGCAACGAAAACCAAATCCACTAAATGAGCATATAACTTTCTAATTGCTTGCAGTGCTATAAATCAATACCTAACATAGTTCTCTGGGTTCAATTGAGCCCCAATCTACATTTCTACCCTAAAATTCTCCAAAAAAAAAAAATTCAGCACCCAAAGAACAGAAGGAGTTCAAAATAGAGAAGCAAAAAAGTACCTCCAAATCGATGCCGAGAGTCTCAGCGACATGTCGCATGATGGAGTGGACGAGCTTGCTCTTGTTGTACCTCTCCTCACAGGTGGCAATATCCTCCTCGGAAACCCTCCTCTTGCTCAAATCGATGTAGCCCTTCTCCTTGTCGACCCTGAGAACCATGACGGGCTCGATGCGGCCGACCTTGATGAGGCTGCTGACACTCCGAATCCGACGGCGGGAGAGCTCCGAGAACAGAATCATGCCCTCGATGTTGTTGTACTCGAGGAGTGAGACGTACGCACCCATGTCGGCGATGTTCTTCACCTGAATCATCACCGCCATGTCCACCTCCGGGTACCGCGCCTCGTACATCCGGCACTCCAGATTGGGAGTATGGGAAGCCATGCCGAGAATTTGAGAGAGTGGATGCGCCGGAGAATTGAGAGTTAGGGTTTTGAGCGCAGAGAGAGAGAGAGAGAGAGAGTTTAAGCTAATGTTTTACTCACGGTCCAGAAGAAGCCCTTTTACTACCGGAAACGGCGGTCGTTTCTTTCTGTATTTATTCTCCCCCTCTCTCTTCGTGGGCCTGAAGTAAAAACCCATTGTAAAGGCCCAGATTTGGAGAACTAAAGCTTATTAAATATTCAATATTAGGGTGAAAGAGCAACGTGTCGATATGTCCGAGTGGTTAAGGAGACAGACTCGAAATCTGTTGGGCTTTGCCTGCGCAGGTTCGAATCCTGCTGTCGACGCTTCTCCCTTCTTTTTGTCAATGCCATTTTTCTCCGGACTTAACTGAGAGAGTTCATTGACAAGAACTCAAGAAGATACTCAAAACATTTCTTTCCGGGAGCATATTCACTGCTACGTGATTAAGATGTTCAATCTCTCGGCATTGATCAGGGTTCTTATTCTCTATCTCCGGTATCTCTACATCTTTGTTTGTTCGATGAGTTTTCACTGTCCTCACAACCTAACCTCGCCAATTGTATAAGAATTAAGCCCAGAATCTAGCCTCCATTGATCTTACAACTAACGAGAACTCAAACTAAGGCACTTTGAAGGTGTGGGGGAGCAATGTCCTTTGAAGCATCAGGTGCCATGTCAACTATCTCAAGAATCAAATCGGAAATTACAAGATCACGTGCTTATAAAGACCTTGACGAGGAACTTACAGGACTGTAAGCTAACAGGCAAAACAGGTTATAAGAAAAATGTACACAATATGACGGTGTAGAATAACTCAAGAACGATGACATGTTATTCCATTAAGACCTGAGTATTCGATTTTGCAAACATACAAACAAAAGTATCTATGTTCAAACTAGGAAATTCGTGTACGATCCACCTCTCCAAGAACACGTTAGAACAGCAAGGCAGTTAAGCTGTTGTGTTAGGAGCAAAGCTACAAGATGCCAATGATACAAAACTCTCAACTCTATCGCCAGCTGAGTTCATTCAAACTGCAGAGACTTCTGTATCGGGACAAAAGACGAGTTGTTTCGGTATTAGCAACAGTTTCACCAAAACATTTTAAGTCTACTAGAAGATGGCCGCTAATGAGAGCTCAGTCAGCTGATAAAGCCAGAGTTGAAGCAGGGAAAAGGAGTGCCACAAATTTTCCCACCTCACTTGAAAGACAAACTACAATTCATTGCGGGTATCATCATTCCCCTTTGACAAAAGCCAACGGAACAGTTGAGATAACTTACTGGTTGCAGGCTTCTGCTCCTGCTGTCCCGCTTTTATATTGCATACTGCATTGTAGTCATGCTTCAAATGAGGAGCAACTACTTTTTCCTGGAGAAAGACAAATTGTAAGATTAGCACAATGCGTCACCATATCCATAAATAAGGGTGCAGATCGAAACAGTACCTTGAAAACATCAAGTGGGCAAAGGTCAGAACCATCACAACCCTGTAAGGCAAAACACAAAATGTCAATATATGCAACAGAAAATTACTGTGGTACACTAATCGTAACCATTCCTAAAACAGCTAACCATTGTTTGGCACTACAAAATGGAATGAAAGAAAAATAATAACATTTTTGAATTACAGTGTGTGTGCTCGTGAAATCTCAGAAGAAAAGTGTAAACAAAGTTTGGAATCCAAATACTCAAATATCAGGGGCTTACAGGCACAGGAACGGGATGCTCATTGTGCAACACTTGCACAAAGTACTTGCTTGAACTTTTGGCTGGACAGCTGTACAGAACAAGCATGTTATTCCCACCAAAAGGTGCCACATTGCTGCACTTCCAATTTCTTTTCTGGGGAGGCTTTGGAGGGTGTTCCAAGGGCTGTTCCCTCTTTATTTGTTGAAATTCTGAAATATTGAAAGTGTAAACCTACTAAGAGAATGGTATATAGAAAAAGCCATAGATACAAGCATTGAAGTCCCCCCACCCACATACAGCCAGATCATTGCCAGCAAAGTTAAAAATTTACTTATCAAATCACTCACCAGATCCTTCAAGAAAAAGCCCGAGCAAGCATGAAAATGGAACCACAGTTTCTGCGTGTGCAAACCTCATCCTTGCCTTTTCATAAGTGCCAGGAGCATGTTTTTCTACAGAAGAAAAAGTGAGTGTTGAAATATCCAAGTCCAATCGCTAACACAATAGGATTATAGGTAGAAAGTGCAGTTGAGATTATAAATCCCATCTTGGGCATTCTAAGGCTTGCATCTTAGTTATGAGATTTTGCGCTTTAACTCATCAACTTTGGGCTGGATGCTCCAAGTTTAAACTATCAAACAAAAAAATTCCGGACAGTTCACACATGCACCATTCAGACAATGCAATTAACATATAAATGGTCAATGCAACTGAATGCAAAGAAATGGAGATTAGAATATTTCTCCAAATGGCTGGTGACATGTAAAAGAGGAGTAATACTTGAAGTTGATAGCGGGACAGTATAATTGGCACCCATGCACGGTGCCTAAAGCTTAACATGTTCCACAGTGACCATTTATAGCTGTGCTACTCTAGGGTTATTCAAGAGAATGGTTTTAGAAAAGAGAAAAGAAACCACTCATCATTGACCTTTTTTTGAAGTTCAAATATGTACCTTCGTGGGCCTCAATAGCCTGATCCATAGATTGCACAACATCTTTTAGCAAGGGCACCCCCATTCTATAGTTCAAAGCTTTACCATACCCCTTCAATATAAAGGCCTCCAAATCATCTGTCCACTCCAGCAAAGCAACCTAAACACAGGATGTGAATCAGCAAAACCACATAAGACATGGAATCTGTGTTGCACTTGTAATTAGTATAACATCAATTCACTTAGCATCTTGTTCATCACCAGATGTATCTACAACTTAAAGACTAGGATTCATTAACTTACTTCACTTAGTTTAATCATCTTGAATGATGTCATTACATACACACCCATTTGTAATATTCACGATTAAACCATCAAAAATCACATTCTGTTAATGAGAGAGTGATAATTATACAATTTGATGTATCATATTTGAATATTAATAAATCCTGCATACCTCAGAGGGGTTGAAAAGCGCACAAGCTTGATCAGTTACGTTCAACAACGACGCCTCCTGCCAAATTAAACAACCAAATCATAGTCATTATTTCAATTTTACTACAGGAATAATTAATTCACAAGTCTAAATCCAGGAGAGATCAAATATGTTCGCGTGTAAAAGCAGAGAGAGATAACTACCTGTTTGCACAGAAACCAGAGAGAAGACGTGTCCTGCCTTGTAAAGTTCAACTTGTAGCGCTTAGTTAATGCAGAAGTAATTTCATCAAAGACTGGTTCCTTAAGTTTATTAACAGATGGCTCCTGACTTTTCCGATAGTCCTGCATACATCAGACCTCATCAACAATCAAGTAAAGCAGATGATTATACATATATGATTATATATAAAGGTTATAGACAACCAATCCTGTTCTACCCAATCACACCAGTCAATAAAGGTCTGTAATCAGTGTTTATGTGTTTGCATGTGTCTGAGCTTTAAGGAAAAAATTATCAATTCCGTAGGTACCTTGTAGTTATTGCAACAATCATGAAACCTCAGCACTATGTCACTCGCACGGCTTTCACTGGTTACAGCAAAAGCTTGATGTTTGCCTGGCCCAAGATTTCCTTTGCCACTGAACAACGCCATGCCAAATGCCACAGCACTGGCTGACGCCCGAGGGATCTGCCAAGTTTATAATAAAAAATGATGCATAAATTCATATGTTCTTAGAGATCTGAAAGGCTGAGATATAATTTACTTTGCTCCGCTTAAATCATCAACAATGAAAAGATCAGTTACTCCTAGCATTTCAATAGCAAACTGCCAACCTAATCATAAGACCGTAGTAGAGTACTGAAATTTTTTACAAATAAGGCTGGTAATGGCAAAAATTTATAGTTAAATGTGTTTATAAAAACAGAAAATAAAGCGTGAAATGCAGCTTACCTGAGAAGACTTGATGGGATAAACATTTGGATGGTAGTCCTCATCAAACAGATTTGGAAATCTTTCTCTAGTCCTAATTCCCAGTTCATAGAGCTCTTCCTCTCCCTGGGCAGTCAATTGTCCACCATTTTGTTTTCCCTTCCAAGGCGACTCCCATTCCTTTAACCAACCGGGAAGGTTTTGCAAAGGCAGCTTCTGTTCTTCTGCTTCTTTCACTAACAAAGCCAGACGAGCTGCCAGGTTGTCCAACTCCTTCATCCGTTTCTTTGTAGGAGAACGAGTTCCATGCCTGGCCTGTAAATATAAGTCACATCAGTACCGCAACTCTAATTCCGACCCGAACCACTGACTACAAATCCAGCAAGCCAATCCAAACATAGTGCTGCATAGATTAATCCTAAGCAATAGCCACAAAACGTAGTCCACATTTACTTGCTGAATTAACTTCCGCATGGAAATGTTAAAAAAATAAATTACCACAAGATTCAAGTGAATGGGAGTGCATCCATCTGGAATTTCAGATGCTACAAATGAATTGCCGGCGATGTCTTTATATCTGCCACAAAAACTCATCAATTATTTCCGTCACAAAACACAATTCCACTCTCTCTACCTCATAATCATAAATTCAAACATCCCTAAGTTTCTTCACCTCTTCTATTTCTCGGAAATATTTCAATCTCAGATCAAAACCTAATCGACCGAGCTCACAATTAAGCTCAGAAACAAATCGACTATGCCTAAAATTCAAATTAATGCAGATTTTGATTCTGTGAAAGAGAGAAACCTGGACACAGAAGAAAGGTGTTGGCGAACGTCGAAAGCCTCTTCTTCTTCTTCTCCGGCATTTGAATGGACGAAGAACACTGAGAACAATACTAGCAGAATGAGAAGCTTAGCCCTAACCATTGTCTCTCGAACTCGAAGAAAACACAGAGAACAAATCGAATCCAAATTACGAACCGCTTTTGAATATAAATAAATAATGGAGAATACAATTCTGCTTTTATAGTTTCTGCTGAGAGACATGGAGTGTCTAGTGAGGCAACTCAACCCATCTCCCAACGCCGCGTGGCAAAAAAAAAAAAAAATCAAAAAGTTTCTACGCTCGGTGTAATGGGCCACCTCAAAGGCCCAATACCTTGTCGGCACATCTCCTATCTTGTTAAATAAACGGGCAGCGATTAAGCCAACACCCAACTATTACGATGTCACTCGGTCAACTCTCTCGGCCTCTAGTATTCAAACTGTATCGAGCCAATTTACAGTCTTAGTTTGAGAGTCGTTACTTAAGTCGTTACTTACTTATTCACTCGATAGTTAGTTTTTAATCTCAAACAATACAATAGTGTTGTCTATAACTATAAGCAGTGGCGTTCAAGTGTTCAACTATGAGGGTGGCTACATTTGATTGGTCATAGTTTTCATAAATTACAGTATTACACATTATAATTATTGAAAATTAAGAGAAAGTATATCATTCGCCAAACTCATTGTAGGCTTTGCTTCTATTTTGTTAATTTCCTATCAGTTTAGCCAAGGTATTCAATTTTCTCGGATTCGAGAGTCGTCACTCACTCCATAGTTAGCTTTTGATATCGGTTAATATAACAGTGTCGCCTCTTTAAATGTGTCAAAACCAATAAGATTATCTCAGATACTTACGAAAGCATGCTTTCTTTATAGCTAAGACTTCTACCATCAATTCCTCTGCTTGGAATGGAATACTAGAAAACATACATGTTTTACATGAAGGAATTTGTTGGATTGTTGGTAATGGCTCTCATATTAACTTTTGGCTTTATAATTGGTGTTACCCTTTTCCACTTATTAATCTTATCCTTGAATCTCAAAGATCTACACTGAATCTAAATGATACTGTGGCAGACTTTATTTCTCAAGGCAGCTGGAATTTAGATGCTTTACAGAGCATTTTACCCACTGAAACTCTGAATATCATTTCTAGCATCTCTGTCTCCCATTTTAACCTCCAAGATTGTTTTGTTTGGGGCCATACTGGTCATGGCAACTTTACCATTAAATCTGCTTCAGATTTTTTTTACCATGATACTCTTACTCATTCACAAGCTCATCTTCTTTCTAAAATGTGGAAACTTGTTATTCTGCCAAAACTTAAAGTCTCTGCTTGGTAGCTTATTAAGGGCCATCTCCAAACTAAGGACAAAATCTATTCCCACAATATTCCAAATCACTCTTGTCATTTTTGTCATTCTGACTTGGAAACTGCTATCCACCTCTTTTTTCTCTGTCCTTTCACCTCTCCTGTTTGGAACCACTAAGGCATCTTTTTTAATCCTGTTACTTGGCATAATGAGTTTTTAGCTTGGCTCTCTGATTGTGCTTCTCATTCAATTGGTGCTCCTGCTAGTTTTTCTAAAGTTTTATTCATCTGCTATAGTGTTTGGCGTGCTAGGAATGATCTGATCTTTCAAAATAAACAAAAAACTTATATTCAAGTGTCTTGTGCTGTTGCCACTATGTTCACCAACTACACCTCTTCTTCTCATCATGTTAGCCATTTTTAAGGGAGAATAGTCACTTTGGTCACTCAACTATGACTCATTCGACACTTTTGTCACTCAAGTTTCAAATATATCACTTTGGTCACTTAAGTATTACACTGTCATTCACAAAAGTTACTTTGTTGTGAGAAAAAATGCCCCTTGGGTGACTTTTGTGAATGACATTGTATACTTGAGTGACCAAAGTGATATATTTGAAACTTGAATGACTAAAGTGTCGAATGAGTCATAGTTGAGTGACCATTTGTGGAATTCTCCCCATTTTAAACACACTCATCTAATTCGTTGGAAGCCTCCACATACTAATTTTGTTAAGCTAAACTTTGACAGTTTCGTTTTTCCTAATAAGCAAGCTTCTGCAGGTTTTATTGTTCGGTCTGATCAAGGAAATCCTATTGTGGCTTCTTCAAAAAGGCTTGGACACTCTGATGTTCTTTGTGCTGAAGCTTTTGCCCTTCGTGCTGGCTTGCAAGCTGCTTTGCTTCATCAGTTAAATCATATCAAAGTTGAAGGCGATTCAAAGTTATTTATTGATGCCATCAACCACATACCAAAATTCCTTGGAGAATTGCCACATTAGTACATGACATCCGGATTTTGGCTAACCATTTTACCTCAATTCAGTTCAATCATGTTTGGCGTGAAGCGAACTTTGTTGCTGATGCTTTGGCGAATCTTGGTCATCAAGTTGGTGTTGGCAGTTGTTCTCATACTCTACCTCAGGCTGCTCAAAATGCTTTTGTTTTTGAGTCTCCTAACTTAGGATGTTTTAGGGGTTTCTCTTTGTAATTTTCTTTTTATTTATCAAAAACATATATATATATATACAGATCCTATCCAGAGCGAGGCCTCGCTCTGAAATTAAAGTGCGAAGTTGGAGTTTAGGGTCACTTTTCGGTCGCGTATCCACATCTTGACCGTTCAGTTTTTAGGTACTAATGTATAGATCATCTCTACAAAATTTTAGCTAAATTGATAGTCGTTAAGGCATTGATAACTGCCTTAAAACTAGTACGATTCAGGTTTGACAGATTCAGTTCGTCAATTGGTTTAAGCGAGTTAGATACCTTAAAGATCATCAA